>NW_004567131.1:25913306-25928595 GCF_000260355.1 Condylura cristata
CATGACTTTCCGGACATCCCAATATATCTTATACATTACTGAACATACATTTTTTTTTAATTTGTTAAATTCCTATTTTGATTTTACTGTGACAAATGTCAGTGATTTCTCATTTGCAGGTTCAGTTTTTAAGAATTAGAAGCTAAATAAAACTGCCAAAAATCTGAAAAAATAATTTATGTTCTTTAATATTCATTGATTTTTATGGACTATTCAATTTTAAACTTCTTACCAGAAAAAAAAATCTGAATAATATAGAGAAGTCCTGTCTCCTCAGGTAGTCAGCATTTGTAACCATAGAATTTGGTAGCTCACAGTGCAAGCATCTGTCTTCAGCTGTGGAAGCAGATTTAACTGCTAATCCATAGAACCTGTTAGTGAGGGTTGAGCAGCTCATCTCTGCAGTGCTGTCCTCAGTGACAAACTATACTCCGCATGGCATTTTTTGCTTGGGAAACCAAACTTAAAGTTGTTTACAAAAGAATTCTGTCATTAATATACGCATAAGAGTCTCCTGAAATTTTCATGATCGCATGTTTGTAAAAACTCTATACGCATCTTCTAATAGTTGTTAGACCCAACTCTGTTCTAAGGATTCAAGTAGCTGGATTATGTAAAGCGTCCTAGAAAAGTTTCTTACCTATTTTAAAGACAGCCCTGTAACACAAGGGAAGTATAATTTGAAAAGTTTTTTCAAATTATATTTAACAAACTATAACCTTATTTTATAAGCTTTCTCTTTCTGCGAGACATATTTTTAAATATTCAAAAAGAGCAAGAGCAAGGTGATGTTCATAGGAAAACTGAGGAGCTAATTATAAGGATTAAAAATAAAATAAGATAAGTATATGAGCAACATATTTTATATCTTTGGTCTAACAATATTTGTTATAAATTGAAACTTGTAAGAGCTAACTGCACCAGCGTTTTTGTTGAGAGAAATATAGGCTAGGATACATATAACTAGGGCATGACTATTTGATTATAAATCTCACTCAGTGCGATTATATTTGTAAGTATACAATGACATTACATTAGTTCTCCCAGAGCAGAATGAAGAGTGCTTCCTTTGGGGGATGTTTTTCTCCTTAACAGTGGTACACCTGCCAATTGGTGTTGACCATTGTGAAGAGAAGAAAACAATTAATTGTAGGACAAATAAACCATGATAACACAAAAGCATGTTCTCTTTCTTCTTTACAAAGAAGCTGTGACTATCCAGCTGGCTGTAATTTTTTAATGGATTGCAGGTTAGCAAATATAGAGGCTATTATAATTCTCATGCTTCATCTGCATAATATCATCAGTAAACTCAGCACTAAATCAAAACACCTGTGCAGCAGATACAGTGAAAATGCTTTTATGTTGCTTTTAGCGTAAATGTCAAGAAAAAAGTAGCAATGTTCCATGTATTTAATTTTTTATGGCATTGATATTCACGCAATAATCATGATGTTTTTAGTTATGAAGATTTGATCCATTTTATTTTGTATAATGCTTGTCATTTTACCATTGTAATGCTGGCACCTAGCAATACATTTTGCAAACTATCCAGAAATACATGTCCACATATATCTATTGCCATACTTATATTCCTCTGAAAGTCAGGGAATGCAATTCATGTTGTGATATATATTTTTAAAGATTTCTTCATATACTTCACTTAGAGTAGGAAGAGATTTCACAAGTGCTATCACTTTCCAGTCAATATACCTCTGCTGAGCATTTATATTTCTAAGGAATAATACTTCATTCCAAAAGTTCTTTTAAAACCAACAAACTTCCATATCCTAAAAGAAATTATTTTATTCACAATCTTACCATTCAGTGAAAATAACTTACTTTTAAGTATTTTAACTATATTAAATACTAATCATGTAAAGCAGTTGGCCTGGCATAAGTTTATGGCCTGAAGTATGGATTCTGGTAATTAAACAATTAAGCTGAATTAGTTCAAAGGCAGCCCCCGAATTATTTGTTCTCATTCCGTATATACAAAAAAGACTGATAATGTCAGTAGCACTGGAAACTGTATTTTTTTCCTTACATATTTTGACGCCATGTAATTTAGCTCTTATAAGATCAATTCAAAGAGAAAATAATTATCATTTCATAAATTACATAACCAATAATATAAATTCATATGCAACATATTTATGATTTTATATCATGTAGAGAAAATAACATCTTTTTAAATGACTCTGCGCTTGCTATTTTTATTTTATTTATTTACTTACTACATTTTAAAAGGACAGTTTAGAAAAAGGAGAAAGAAAAAGCCAGGCACCTGCACCATCACAGGCAGGCAGAGGGCTGCCCTTCTGTGTTTTAAATGATTCTTATAACTAGGTGTGCTGGAAAAGTCTGTGAGTGTCCCAACATCAGAAGTGAACAAGATTCCATTTTCTGACCATGGTGCAATTGTGATAGATGTGAAAAAAACAAAGCTGAAAGTTACAAATCAAAAAGATAATGTGAAGAAAGCATAAAAAGTATAAATTATTTCAAAACAATAAAAATGAGTACAGCCACATATAAAAATTATAGATCAAAATTCATAGGAAAAGTCAAGTTATTAAGTGTTTTCATGATTAATTGATGGAAAGTAATGGAAAAATACACTAAGAAATTGTTTTAAAAAGAAAAATGGATTCAACCTCATGGAGACAGAAAAGAGAAATAATTGTAATAATATAGAAGTAGACAAAGTACTTAAATGAAGCTAAGGTTTTTTTTTTAAATAAAATAGACAAATTCCTGACTAATTACTTTTAAAAGAACTCACAAGAAAATTAGAATAAGTTTAACAATTAGAGGTGATAAGATTAAAATCTTGGCATGCTATAAATACAGTCAAATTCACAAAGATAATTGGGGCAGAGACATAATTTTCTAGGAAGAAATTGTAAATATAACAATATGCCTCTTAAAGAATTACCTTCAAGATCCAGTATTGAATGTGTTGAATTCAGTATTGAATGTGTTTTCAGACATTCATGGAACAGTTAATTCCCATACAATGAAATCTGTTTGAGAAAAAAATGGAAAAATTTTTGAAAAAAAAAGGAAAAAATGGAAAATTTTTATGAAGGTAATCTTCCCAAATATTTCCCAAGTCTATTAATAATTTAAAAGTAGTAAGAAATAAAAAAAAAAGTAGTAAGAAATAAACCACGAAAAAAGATACAAACTGAGTATTTTACAATCTCTGCTTAAGAAAATACAAAGTATAAGAAATAACAAAAAGGATTACAAAGAAAATTATAATACACTTGGGCTGCAGATTAGGCCTACAAATTATTAAGCATCATTAAAAGTTAAAGAAAGAAAAGTTAAATAGCAAGCGCAGAGTCATTTAAAAAGATGGTATTTTCTCTACATGATATAAAATCATAAATATGTTGCATATGAATTTATATTATTGGTTATGTAATTTATGAAATGATAAGTATTTTCTCTTTGAATTGATCTTATAAGAGCTAAGTTATATGGCATCAAAATATGTAAGGAAAAATACTTAAAGCCAAACAAAAGTGTTAATGTATAATGTAGAAAGAGCTCCTATAAATCGTTATGAAAAATATTAATAACCCCTATGGAAAAATGGGCACAAGACATTGACTTATTTACCAAATAAGAGGATAAGAGGTGCAAATGGAAAATAAACTTATGTATGATCACCTTAGAAATAAAAAATATCAAGTAAAATTATTTTTTATTTTTCAAAATAACAAGGATGAAAAAGAATTTAACAATATGAAAATGTGCTAATTATGCTCAAACTTTAATGGCAACAGTAAAAAATGAACAATTAGAAAAACTGGCACTATATAAAAGAAAAGTGGAAGAGTTTACATCATTGACCAGTAAACCCACTTATGAAATAGCCTACGGAAATAGTCAGAACTGAAAAAGAAAAATTTATGTACATGGCAAAAAATAAAATTAGACAATAAGAAAACGATTAATAAGTAATGACACATTTATATATGGAATATTAACAACTCTTAAAATCCATTTTTCAAAGAATAACCTTGGCAAACTGCTAGCTAATCTAACTACAGCATGAAATATTGCAGAATTGGAATGGGAATATTGTAAATGTCACTTTAATTTTCCCCCACTGAGGTAGTTCATTAACAAAAGCACCTACATATTATATTAAAACTGTAAAAAAAAAAAGCCTAGTGGCTGCATGAATGGGAACAAGGAGCTCATTCTGCAGCAGAGCGGACACTTAACCAACCCTCAGTGACTAGGGCTTCCAAGGTCTCTTCTGTGAAAATCTAGCATTGCTGCAGCCCAGAGAACTTCCAGAGCTGAGTGCAATAGGAACATGGTGTCACCTCCAGGCGTGGGGTCTTCACTGCCTGGCTGTCTACACCCGCTAAGAGCCTGCCTGGCATCTCCAGCAGCCATGCTTGCTTTTTTTTTAATGTTTTTATTTTGTAGAAGAACTGGGGTGTAGGCAGAAGTGCGGGGTGCAAGAGGATCCACCAGAGTGGGGTGCAGAACAGGCAGGTTGACTGAAATACACTGCTGAGGGGAGCAGCAGGCAGGATGGGAGAGAACTGCTGTGCCAGATGGGTCAGCTCCCGGGCTGGGATGGAAACAGGTCCTGGAGGTAATAGCTCTGAGACTTAACCCCTAGGCCAATAAGGAGGCCCATGTGACCTACTTTAAAAAGGAATGTGGGACTCTCCAATGGGCTAAAGCACTGCATTATGAGGCTCTCCAAAGCCACTGCAGCACTAGTCTGCTTCCCCTCCAGGGAGCTAACCCACATGACCTGCCTGCTGCTCCCCTCAGCAGTGTATTTCATCTATCTGACTGTTCTGCTCCCCCATTCTGTCTCTGGTGAATCCTGTCACCCACCACACCTTTGGCCTGTATCCCAGTTCTGTATGCATAAATAAATCTTTAAAAAAATAAATAAAGAGGGGGCCCTCCTTGGTGCAGCTGGTTAAAGCACAGCACTAAGAAGCTACAGCCACTTCCCCATGAGTTCAGTGCCTGCCCCAGAGGTGACCACATGGCGCGGCAGCCTGCTTGCTGCTCCCCTCAGCAGTGTACTTCCTCAGTCGGCCTGTTCTGCTCCCCACGCTGTCTCTGGTGAATCTTCTCACCTGCCTGCCCCTCTGGCCTACACCCCAATTCTTGTATGCATAAATAAATCTTTAGAAAAAAAAACACTGAGCAGACCTGGATGGGAGTTGGGGCACCATCGGTAAACTCAAGAAGGCCCAGCTAGATCACAGATTATGGCAGGTGATCAGTCAACCCTGGCAACCATGAGAAATGAAAGCATCTCCAGCATTGGGAGGCATCTCCAGCAGTTGCTGAACTGCCCACTGCCAGCTCAGAAGCCTTCTCTGTAAGTGGCCAGCCTGGCTCAGGGTAGCTGAGGCGAAAAGCAGAACAGCAGCCTTCAGCAGGGAGATGCAACAGGCTAAAGTGAGTCCAGTCTGTACCATGGGGCAATGCAAATTCCTGTTAATATCCTGCAGGTCGCTACATTGCTCAAAGTTTACAGACTGTCAAGAGTAAATGGAAATTCACAAAACTAAAGAGTTTACTTTTAAAGAAGAAATTACTATAGCAGAAGTGCATTTCTATTCTAGGGCTGTGATATTTATGCAAATTATACTCCTCATGTATACTTGAGTAAAATCGTGTAATTATCACTGAAATGAGAGTAAGACTGAAATTTAATTTTCTAGTTTTAAATAGGTCTTCTTTCTTCTGAAGGCGGGATGTTGAAATGTTTGTCCATTCATTATTTTTTTTGCATTCATTATTTTTTAAATGTGCATTCCTACTAAACTAAAACACTTAATGGAATTAGTACCCAAACTATAATATAAATATTTTACCTTCTGGCTATTTAATATAGCAGTAACCTTTGCAAGCTACTATTTATCATGCATGTCACCCAAAATAGTCACAAACCTAATTTTGCTACTGCCAACATTGATAGGCTTCTGATAATTTGTGACTATAAATATTTATGTCACTTTTATAAGTGATGGGAACAAAATTTTGGAGAACAAAATGAATTTATGCCTCGCTGAAGTATTTGTGTGCTGGTAAACATATAGGAAGTTGGCTCTTCAAACATACAAAATCGTCAGAGGAAATTGAACCTGAACAATCAAACCCTAGTGAATATATTCATCAATAATTTTCATTTACTGACTGCTCACTTAGCATGGCAATATCTTAAGTAAACATCCTCCTAGAATGTGCTTCAGGTTATCCCGGTTAAAAAAAAAAAAAACAGGGGCCCTCCCTGGTGGTGCAGCGGGTTAAAGCACAGCACTGAGAATCTAAAGCCGCTTCTGCATGAGTTCGATTCCCACCTGCCCCGGAGGTGACCACATGGTGTGGCAGACCTCTCTTGACCCGCCCGCTGCTCCCCTCAGCAGTGTACTTCGTTGATCTGCCTGTTCTGTTCCCCACTCTGTCTCTGGTGAAGCCTCTCACCGCCCTTGAGCCTCTGGCCTGTACCCCAGTTCTGTATGCACAAATAAATAAATCTTTAAAAAAAAAAACAAAAACAGTTAATAAAGCAGATTCTTCAAGTTATAAGAATTAATCGGAAAGTCTGAGAGTTCAACACACTTTGACATTTTTTGATCTCTATATCCTCATATGCACTTAAATTTTACATAGACAATACCGTTCACTTCATGATTTATTTTAATGTAGTATATTTGTTTTGTTTTCTCTTTTTTTCCTGTTTCCTTCCTTCTGTTCTCCCACCCCAAAATACATTATTCTCCTCTCCTGGAAAGTCTTATTACAAAACACATACTCTTTCATGTTTCATATGCTTCTACGTTCTTACGCAAACATATAAAGAGAGATTCTTTCACTGTTTTACATAAATAATATCCTAATAAAAAACTTAATACATCTTGCTTTTTCTCCCTCAATGTCATAGCAGGAATCCCTGTATATCCGCTGGTATAGCTAATGGTTATATAATATTTGTATATCGCAAACAATAATTTATATAATCTTTTCCCTCTTATTTGATAGTCAGTTTCATTTACTGACTGCCCACTTAGCATGGCAATATCTTAAGGAAACATTCTCCTATTTCCCTTTTATTTGATAGTCACTTAGTTTGGACTTTTTTAAATGTCCTTGTATACTAGGATTTTAAGTTTCGGGGATAAGTCCCGATGGGTAGGGTTTTCGAGTTGAAACTAAACTGATTTCCTAAAAGACCCTAACAGTTAACATCAACAATTAGTGTGAATACACTTTGCTGACATTCTGTCTAGAAATGTCCGTCAATTTAATCTTTGCTATTGTCTCTGAAGTAATCTTTTATTGTTTTAATTTCTATTTCCTTTTCTGCCCCAAAGTCAGGTGCCTTCTTGTTTATGAAGTTCTGGATTTTCTTCCAAGAACTTTGTTGTTTCTTTTTTTTTTTAACCTTTATCTTTTATCAGCAGGAATTTATTGTTATATCTAGTAAAAACAGCTCTCAAAGTCCTATGAGCCAACCAGCAGAAAGCGCATGGCGCCAAATGTAGGGCAAATTGGGGGAAGTGGGGTGATTCCTCTTTGTCCCAGCAATAGCACTTATGTAGGTATATGATATCTTATTCATCCTAAAGAGAAAATAGGGCTTGATGGTGGTTTTGGTCATGGAACACTTGTTTTTCATCATCTTTCTTGTAGCCATCTCTAAAGAAGAGCCAAAAATACTGAGACCCCCAAGAAGACCACGGAAACCCAAAACACTAAATAACCCTGAAGATTCCTCATACTACTACCTACTACATGTAAGTGGTGTGCTGTCATCATCAGTTAGGAGGCACAGCATCACTAGTGGCCAGTATGGAGGCTCACCATGATGGGACTGTGGAAAGGCAGGGCTCACTCAAAGGGAGATAGATACCCCTTGGTTTCTGCTTCCTTCCCCTTTCCTTGGCTGAGTGACTGTGGGCTCTCCTGTGGCCTCTCCTGTGGCCTCTCCTGTGGCCCCTCTTCCTGGTGGTCCAAGTCTCTCTTACAACCCGGTAACTCCCCCCCCCCCCCCTGCCCTCTGCTGTTTCAACACGGAAGGGAGCCCTGCAGAGACCTTCATTTAGATTCTAGCGTGCACCAAGAGTGAAATAAACCTGGACAGCATTTCCTCTCTTAAAAATTCCTGTAACTGAGAACCAACGTATATATACTATCTCCCAAAGGGGAATGCTTATGCAGAATAAAAAGCAGATCTTGCCAGCTTGAGAATTCAAGGACAGAATGTTATTTGATTCTTAGTCATATGAAAGGGGTCTCCGTCGTCAGCATAATGCCATCATGTAAGCATAACTTTGGGTTATAGAAAATTGTTGCCCTTAACAAGAAAGACTTTTTTCTCTGATGATGAATTTAGGAGGCAGGACCTCTGTCATATTAAAGTGACCACAATAAATACCACCCCAGTCCCAGGGACCATTAACTGGATTGCTAGGGGCCATTGTACCTATGTTGGTAATATAATTATTTCTAAGTACCTTCTAGCCCAGGGCATTGGATCAAGAATATGAAGTAACAGGAAATAGCAAGGAGGACAGGAATATAATTGGTGTCTTGCCCCAAGCATTGTTATTTCCTGAATGGTCCACTCCCATACTTAACGCATTTAAGCATCCTTTTCTACCTCATCCTCCCCCTGAAATACTACCAATTAAAGTGAAAGAAATTCTGAACAATTTGACTCTATCATCATTTTAGTATATTACAGATGATAAATCTTGAGAAAAAATTAATTTATTATATGTAAAAGTACTCTGGAAAACCCACACCATTACAAACCACTATTGTCATCCTTATTACCTTGCATTTATCAGTGCCAGCAAACTTAATGTCTGCACTAGGGTTTCCACAATTAACATCTCTTCAGCTTCCTCAAGATGCTTGTGATACTTGTGATCTCGATCTAAAAGATCTGTGTCCTTTTGTATGTAAATGTTAAACCAGCACCAAAAGCTAAGGTTATAATACAAAAGATAGTATTGCTTCATATTGTAGGGTAAAATGAAGTGTTATTTTGTTAGTGTTCGAATTGAAGTACTTGTTAAGATACATCTAATTATCTCTATACTTAAATATTTTAATTTGTGCCTTGATACCTGAAGTCCTCAGCTGTGAAAATATTTTGCAAACAAACATACATATCATCTATGGTGCTACTCTTATGCCACAAAGTGAATGGAAACACATTTCCAGTCTTCTATGGAGTGTCAGACCTGCCCTCCCGTCCACTCCAGACGGCTTTAACCTAAAGACAAGGATATTGTATCACCAGGAAATCAAAGCAGCCGAACTCACCTACCTACATCACAACTACATTTTGGTAGTCATGGGTTTGCCAGAAATTCTGACATTTTGTCCTCATTTATTGATAAATAGTTGTCCTCATTTATCAATAAATGGGCAGTATGTAATCTTGTGTAGACCAATCACTGTATGGTAGCATTTTTTCTCATGTGAAATGTGATTTCATCTCAGGCAGGTAAAGGTAATCACAAGTTCATAATTAGTAATATTAGAATTAGATTAAATTATATTTCCTTAGACTTTAAATATAATCTACTCTCTTGCTTCTAAAGTAACTTTATAGATATAAACTTATGTGTGTATTAAGACTAATATACAAAATCCATTACATTAATGGATAATGAATGTAATTATCTATTACATTAAGATTTAAATGGTATAGGAACTTTTAAAATTCTTCTAATTCTCTTTAGAAATCAATCCAAGAAGAAAAACGAAGACCAAGGAAAGAGAGGTAATTAATACTTCTAGATTACAATAAGGCAGCTTATCAAACTAAAATATAAATCCATACATTTTAAATATACAGATATTTATAAAGATCAGCTTTTCTCTTAGTGATCCAAAGATCAGTCATGAACCTTATCTAGTCTGGCCAGTCTGGAACATTGTGATCACCACTACCTAGTGACTGCTAGCTTTGTTCCAAGTTCAACACAATAGAACCAGAAAAGTTACCTCAGCAGCTAATGTTTTCTTAAAGGTAGGAGCTGAAGGTTTCATTTTCCGTTTTAATTTATGGTAGATACTGTTTTTGAAAATTTCAAGACTTCTGTTTCTATTGACATGTATCATGGTAAACACTTTAAGAGAAGAAGAAAACTAGTATCTTCTAAGTTTAAGTGAGTAGAAAATTAGATTCATGTCATGGTGTGTTTGTGTTCATTTACAGTCAGGGAAAATTATTAGATTTGGAGGATTTCTATTATAAGGAATTTTTGCCCAGTCGTTCTGGACCAAAAGAACCTATACCTAGTTTCAAAGAACGAAGATCACACAGAGAACTCCCACATCATGGTTTTGAGGCTGATAAAAGGTAATAAGTGAAACTTTATAAACTGTTACATTTTCATTTTTGCATTTACAGTCCCATCTATAAAACACTTTCATTTTATATATGGACTAATGGCAAAGCATTCCTACTGAATATTGCATTTTATATTTGAAATGTTTCAAAGTAAAAGCATAAATACTATACTAGGTAAATCAGACATCCCCGTTTTTCTAACAAAATACCAGTATATACCTGTTTCCTTGGTGTAATTATTATAAGATCACCTTTAAAAAGTAACTGAGCTTGGGTGAGGAGTCATATGGTCTTCCTAAAGATAAACCAAAAGTCATATCCAGTAATCTATTTAAGCAATGATCAATGTAATTTTAAATACATACTGCTTTCTAGGTTATGCTATATAATTTTTTAGAATCAGTGATGCCAGACCAAAAAAATATTTTGTAAGATTCACATAGAAATATGTATTTGGTATTTGGTTCCTCACTTTAGCACCAACTGTGTTTGACACAGGTAACTTAAAACATGTCTACTTACTTGCTACTTGGGACCAGAAGGGAGCTTCTTTCTGCAACACCTTTTCTGTGAAACTTTGAAATGGAAGGTACATAAAAAGATGGAAACATGGTATTCTAAAAATATAAGCAACAACAGGCAATAAAACCCCGCAGCCCTCTCCTTTGCAGTGTGACTAGGTGGCTAAGAGGAAAGGTTTTTGGATGTGGCCATGTTAGATTTGGATCCTGATTCTGCCACTTAAGAGCAGAGTGACCTCACTCATGTCACTCAGCCTCTCTGATGTGGAACTTCAGTTTCCACATCTGCAAAAGGGTTTACTAATAACTGCCTCACCAGGTGTCAGAGATGAAATGAAGGATGTATGGAAGCACTTGACCCCAGATGTGGCACAGGGCCAGTTATTAATGGTGGCTATTATCAATTTCACTTCTTTTCCAGAATCCATCTCAACTATGATTTCTGCTCCTTGTCTCCAAATGAACATATGTTGTTCCATCTGGGATCAAGAACTAGAACATGTTGAAGCTTAGAGTTCTAGTCTAGTCACAGAGCTCTGTACAGGAGAAAACCAAGTGATAGAAAGAGTCAATGACTTAGTTCAAAATCACACATTGAGTTAGGGAACGAAAATCCCAAGTTTTGTACTCCCTACTCAAATTGCTTTTCACTGACTTGCCTGCTTCCCACTTGAACAGCCCAATCTCCCTGCTGTCTGGTATATTCATCCTCTTCCCCAACTGATGGGCACACATCTGCTGTAAAAGCATCATATCCCTGAAGCACTCTCTGTTGTACCAGTGGTGTTAATGGGTGTGGAGTCAGTATTTATCAGAATAAGAAAACGCTGGAAGTTAGCAGTAGTTGCATGCTTACTTCACACTAGGTATGATACTATTATCTCATTTAATCTTCAGAGCAACCTTGTGACTAGTTACTCTTACTGCCCCATTTATTGCTTCAGATGTTAACTAACTGTTTGGTGATAGCCAGTAGATGATAGAGACTGAGTGAGGATGTGAATAGCCAGCCTGTGGGGTTTAGAGTTGATTTCCTGCTCCTTAATGTCTTCCTGTGCACCATCCCTTGCTGGATGTTTGAAGAAGGGGTGGTTATTAGGGTGTCTCTGATAGGATCCTTCTGTCCAAGGAACTTAACTCTAGAGGGAAAATATATTGATCTAACAAAGCTAAACAAGCAACTCCCAGGGGGCAAGGAATATTAAAGAGAAAAAAACTACCAAACACAATAGGTAATTTTCCTTGATAGAACTCTGGGTTGAAAATAGAAAACAAAGCAAAAAAGTCTAAAGTAAAATTAGGAATGGACTAGAGTGGTGGGTCATGGTGCTCTGGGGGTGGGTGCACTATGGCAGTAACACTTGGGGTGGGGCCCTATATCCCCAAAATGTAAAGCAACAGTACCTCAATTAAAAAATATATATGGAAAATAAATATGTTCTGGTCCAATTAGAGAGATTTAATGCTAAAGTATATGTTGGATGGTGTTATTACAGAAAGGTATGACATTAAATTAATATATAATAAATGTTTTATAAATTTACATTATATAAATAAATGCATAGTATTGTGATGATGGTGATAATAATCTGTACATTATTAATATATAATACACACAAGTGCTGACACCATCAGGAAGGTGTGAGTAATCTGGAACTCAGGGTCAACAGCATTGATGAATTGAGTGCCTGATGAGCTGGAAGTAAATATAGCAGTTGCAGGTAGTGATCACAGGAAGTGTTAGGGGAGAACCAGTATATCCTACCTCCTCCTAAAATGGGCCTTGCTAGGGCTTCTGGTGAGTAATGCTGAGAGATATGAAGTATCTAGGCCCACCCAGATTTTGACAGTGGCAAAAATAAATAGAAAGGATGGAAGGGGAGGAAAACAAAATGGAGTAGGAGTACCTTGGTGAAAGAGAGGGGAATCGTGAAAACATCAGCAGCAGAAAAGAAGAAATCAGGACAAAGTGAGACAATGTGAAATAACTATCTTAGATGTAGCATAACCAGAACCGAAATCTTTATCCCAGACACCCCCCATGATACAGGCAGCCTTTTCTAGGTGTTAAAGGGTAATGTTGTCCTTCCAGTTGTTTAAGGCAGTGACCGTGGAGATATTCGCCTCTTGATTCTGCCTTTCAGATCGGACTGGTTCTTACCTTCTCTGCAAGCAGGGTCCAAACCAGGATCTGTCTTGCTGGGAGGGTTGCAGTATCTTTGAGCAGTCCTCCCCACTTCCACCATGGCCATAGATCCTTACAGGAGTCATTCCTCTATTCAGAGCCCTCCAGTGTTTTCTCACGTTTTCTCACAATTCAAGTCTTCCCACTGGTCTGAAAGCATAGATTGTCTGTGCACTACCCACTCCCCGCCCCCCCATCGCACCCCTGTTCCTCCTGATTTCATCCTTTGCTTTTCTGCCCTTGCTTATTTCTTTCAAGCACAGTGACCTCCTTATTGCTCCAGGAAGACCACGCACTATACTCTGGGGGCTTTTGCACTGGTTGACCTGTCACTCAAGAATGAAAATCTGCATGGTGCATTCCTCCCTTTGGGCTTCCCTCACATGTCACCTAAGCAGAGAGGCCTTTCCTGATAACCGGCTATGAAATTGCTGGTTCACACACGTGCACACACACCTTCCTCAATAGCCTGCTTTATTTGTCTCCTTTGGCATCTCTGACCACCTGATTTATTAAAGTTGTCTGTGGTCCCACACTTATGTATAACCCTGGAGAACAGGAAGGTTTGTTCACCTGGTAAGAACCAGACCTACACTAGTGGCTAGCTGGTCCTTAGGAGGTGCTCCATGAATAAATGAGCCAATCTATATAGCTGCATTTTAGGGCCTACCCACTCCTCCAGACAAGCCCCAGAACCCAAAGATAAACGTGAGAGGGGTTCCCAGCAGCGAGTTCACCAAAGTTGGCCAGTAGCCTCATTGAAAGTGCTGGTAGATCCCACAGCTCCATGTCATTCACTGGCAGCTGATTTGGGAGAGCTATTTTTAAATTATTTTGCATTGGTAGCAATGGCTTATGTGATTCTGAAGTATATTTTTACACCTCTTAAGATGAATGTCCCCACACCATACCCACCACAGGACACTCATGGCTGAGGGAGAGCTTTTGGAAAGAAACATTTGAGCAATTTTGAAATGCAAGCTAAGCTCATCTTTTAGAAATACACCTTCTACTGCTTTACTTAGCTCGCAGAAATACAAAGTCACCAGATTCCACCCGCCTTTCTGCTCAACTCAGATTTCTTAAAATCTGCTGAGGAAAGTATGGAATGTGTTTGGCCACTATCAGCCTGTTTGGAATGCGCGTGTGTCAGGCCCACGGCAGTTGGTGGGAGGTGTGGGAAAGAGAACCTGCCCAGCGAGGGGTGGGGGTGGGGGCGTTGCGCTGAGGCTGGGGCTCGGGCGACGCTCGGGCCCTGGGTCTTGTTCGCAGGTGCTGGGCGCGGGAGAGCAGAGAGGAGGAGGAGATCCTGCTCGCGGCCAATCCCTTCGACTACCGGAGGCTCCTGCGGAAAACCTCCCAGCGTCGGCGCCTGGTCCAGCAATAGCCGCGCTGCTTCTCCGAGGCCACGGCCGCCGGGATGGTGCCAGACTGCGTGACTGCAAGGGCCTGAGCGGGAGGCCGCCGGGGCTGGCACCACCGAACGCCGGAGTCCCGCCGCTGACCTCCGCACGGACCGCCGGCCACCTGGCCCCTCGAGTGCCGGGCCTGCCCGCCCTGCAGCGACAGTGGAGAACTGGGGAGCCTTCCTGTCACCTGCCAGCACTCTCGCCAGCCCAGTCACTGGGCATTCCTGTCCTTGTCCCCAGTGTATTTCTTTGTTGACTTGTGACTCCCCTTCTGTGGACCAAACTGACCCCTCCTCTCTTCTTAGGGCGACTTAAAATTTCTCTTCTTTCTTGGAAACCACCCTCGGGAGAGACAATCAGACGGGTTCATCTTTGAGAAAAGAACAAAGCCCCTTCGGAGGGGTGGGGAGGGGGCGGAAGAGGGGAGTTCTAAAGAACTTCATGGCGAACTTGCGCTCTCCCTTCCTCTTGGCTTTTGGGGTTACTAAATAAAGTGCGCGGGAAAGTCCCTGGCTTCCCGGGCTGTTTCTCCTTAATCTTTAAATCCTGCTCCAGCCACTGTGCGGAGGGGAGGGCGGATGGAAGGTGCGGGAAGAGAGGGGTGATAAGGTGTTGAACGCCTTCTGTCTGCTGGCAAACCCCTGCCAGCCATCCCAAACAGAAGTGAAATCTAAGTCAAAATCCTATACTTGCTACAGAAATGCCGTCTCCAGGCATCTTCACATCCTCCCCAAGAGAGCTCTCTCTCTCTCTCTCTCTCTCTCTCTCTCTCTCTCTCTCTCTCTCTCTCTCTCTCTCTCTCTCT
>NW_004567131.1:25928695-25952696 GCF_000260355.1 Condylura cristata
CACACACACACACACACACACACACACACACACACACACACACACAGCCTTTCCACGTGGCTTCCTTTGGTCACACCACTGAATTGAACTGTCAGGATTCTTTGAGGTTCTACTAAAGCAAATTGGATGGCTATCTTCGCTATTCTAAACTTTGGTGTGTTTAAAACGGAGGGGAGGGCGGTGGGCAGGCAGACGTTTGCATTGAGGCTGGCCGCTACCTGTGTGAAGCCGCAGGTTAAGCGCTGGTAGGCAACTGTCCCCCTTCGCATCTATTCGACCTGGAAAGGGTGAGGCAGGACGGCGCGGTGGGTTCCCCGACGACTGCATTGGGACAGGCGCTAGCTCGTCCCTTTTGTGGATATTCCTCTGACAGCACTCAAGGCAGAACCTGGAGACGTTGGGGAAATATTCCAGGAGACTGAGGGCTCATGCGGCCGGCTGGTTTTATGCCTTTATCCACCGGGTAACATTCTCTCCAACCCTGACAGTTGTCGGTGAAAGGTTCCTGGCAATGACTGGTTCACCCTATTCATTTCACAAGTGTAGCTTGTGGGAGAGGAAACCTGGCCATGGCGTGGCTGTACTCCAAATGCAGGTGCATTCTCGGCCTGCTTTTCCCCCAGAGTTGGAGCTCTGGCCTCAGCTGGGGGTGGGTCCGACTGAGGGAATCCCTAACGCTCCGACCCTCCCACCCCTGCTGAGCCAAATGACTGTGCAGCTGTGGTGGGCTGCGGAGCTTGCCTTGCCCAGACGACAATGAAACCAGAGCAGCGGGGCGCAGTACACTAGGGTGGTGCAGAGTGGTGGGGGTGGGGTGGGTGAATACTTGTAACCCAGTGATCCTGCTTCCTCCGCCCCTACCCACCGGTCCACCCAGCACCTGGTTTTGAGTAGGAAAATTCGAGCTCCGCTTGTTTCTCAGGCCCCTTTTTCAGTCCAGGCTTCCGAAGTGGCCCCTGCAAGCCAGAGCCAGTTCTTGCCTCGCTGAATGCAGAAGGAACAAACTCCACCTTCTCTTTAAAGTGGAACTGGAAATGCAGATGGCAAACTCTCGGAGAAAGGTTTCAATGTGTCTGTTTCCCTTTTTTCCTTTGTGTTTCTTTGCTTTCCTTTCCATCTTCCTTTCTTCCTCTGTTCTTCACGTTTAAACAATGGGAAGACAAAAGGGAGAACTTGTACCAGACACTTTTCTTTGACACCCCTGCAATGCAATCTCTGGGTAAGCCACAGACAAGAGATGGGTCATCCTAGGAAGCTGGCCCCAGCGGCCCCTACATTGTGGGTCTCTGCTGAAAGCTCCTTATTTGAGGAGGTGCCTCCCCAAGCTTCTCCCCAGCGGTGGCCGCCTCCCCTTCCCCTTCGGGACTGCCTCCTTTGTGAACTAATGGCTGTAATTATTACCTCCCTAAGCTCCTTTGTTATCTCCTACCCCTAGCTGGAGAGAGGAGGGAGTGGGCTCTTTTGCGAAATCAGAGTCTTTATGAAGCAAATTGCCGTCTAGGGAGGGACAGCGCTAAAGAAAGACAAATCAGATCTCGGTTTGCTTCTGAAGTAGGGTGTGTGTGTGTGTGTGTGTGTGTGTGTGTGTGTGTGTGTGTGTGTGTGTGTGTGTGTGTGTGTTTAATGTAAATTCTGCCATTAAAGTCAAAGTACTCAGGCTCTGTGTAAGTAAGAGTTAATGAAATTTAAACAGCTTTTGATTGTCTCAAGTTAAAAAAAAAAAACCTGTTAAATCCAGGTATTGGGAACTCTACCTTTAGGGTTTCGTTGTGTGTTTACCTGGAAACCTGGAGATTTTTGATCGCTCATCCAACCTGGCCTGCTTGCTTTAAGCGAAACATTTGCAAGATTTGAGATGGATTTAAACAAAGGTGGTTTCTGTGACACTCCAAACGCTGCTGGAGCAAGAGCTGTGGAACACCCCTGCCCACGGAACACAGCGCCCAACCGCGACCTCTTTAGGCACCTGGAGTTGCTGCTACCTAAGCCCAACTGGAATGCGTCTGAGTGGTGAGCACTGGAAAGAGGCCTGAGTAACTGCCCACCCCACCCCACCCCCATCCTGGGGAGACCCTGGGCCAACCCCGTGGCAGGACCCAGTCGTCTCGCCTGTCAGCCTCCATTCCCAGACCCAAGCTGGCTGGGCCAAAAGATGCAAACCCTACCCCTGCTATGGGTGCCGCACATGGAAAGCACCCAAAGCTTTACTGACTAGGCCTCCGCGTGTTTGGGAGCACAAGAGTTGGACTACTCCTGGACCCCATGACATTCTCCTAAGTGAAGGTAGCGGTATGCTACCCATGACTGAGGATCCACTGGTCTTTGCTTTGCAACAGCCTTAATGACTTGGTTCAGAAGGTCAGAGAAGGAATGGCTGGTGAGCGTAATGGGAATGAAAGGCGCTCACCCAAGGAGAGCAGCGGGCCGGGAATGCACGCAGCCAGGCGGCCTTTTCCCACCGGGCTCCCCCTCGCCTTCACTCCTCTAACCGAGAGCAGCAAGGAGTAGTTGAGATCCGTCTCCACTTCGGAGAGAAAGCGACCTAACTCAACTGGCCCCAGTTTCTCAAGGCACACTCCCTTTGTTTACCAGCTTTTAGGAAAAAGGACATTGTGAGAAAGATTCTTTCTCTCTCTCTCTCTCTCTTTTTTTTGTTTGTCTTATTATATAAGGAAAGGCCTCGGAAGTAGCAAATCCCGCTCCCTTTCCCACCCGCCAATATCTCCAGCAAGTCTTTGTTTGGGGCGGAGGGACTGGTGTGGGGCGGAAAGTGATGGTCATTGACATGTGGTTTATTGAAAAAGCGAGATCCAGGCTTCTTTCTGCCTCGGATTTGGAAAATGCAGATTGCCAGATTGGGAAACTATGCACCCCTCCCACGCACGCACCGATTCCCATCACACGGTAAACTGCGTGTTCTTCCAGGCCTCAGCCAGCCAAGGTCACCAAACGACCCGATTCCACCTCCCTTCAGTCGTCAATCCTACGGGCTCAGGCTGCCCTCCTGCACCTCCTTTTTAGAAGTTTCCATTCGTTTTTGTTTTTTTCCCGAGCCGAGATCCTCGGTATTAGACTCCAGCATGGATTTTAATCTCCACATTCAGCAGTCTTTCTCCCCAGTCGTCAGTCAGACCCTAGACGGTAGGTCCCACCACCTACCGAAGCGTGTTCCGAAGCTCTGGAATGGTGCATCCCCGGGGACCCTGCCGCTGGGTAGGCAGGCATTTGCCTCCATTAAGAAGCTGAAATGAGCCCATCAGGGCGTAGGCGCCCTTCCCCCACGTTCCCCTGCCAAGCTCGCCAAACGCTCAAGATTCCGGCCTGGCTCGGGGAGATCTCGAGGTCACAGCGACCTCCGTATTGGCTTAGATGAAGGCGGTGCTAAAACCACGCCTTCTTACCCACGGCGAAAACCAAATCTCAAACTGTACGCCACTCGTTGCATACGCTAAACTCGTGTCACCTTTCCCGCCTGGACAAGGTCCCTCTAATTTATCCCCGCTGAGATCCGAGCGCAAGCAGCCGCGGTAGCACCCTGGACAGCGCACGCGGGCGTGCGGGGGCAGCCTGCCCTTAGTCCTCCCGCTCTCCTGGGGTTCTCCCGCACGCCTCCCACCCCCGCACTCTGACTACAGCTCGTGCGCACTGCCTGCCTCGCACCCTCACGATTCAGCACCCTCCCTCTCCCATTTTTCCCCTCCACCGCCCCCTCATCCATCCTTATTGGGCTGCCTCTCCTTTTAAATCAATCGGGTGCTTGGCTCTTTCTCATCTCCGGCTGAAAGTGAGAACCTTTCGGTTTTCCGCCTTATTCACCTCTACAGTTTTCAGAGCCTTACCACGTCTCTAAGCCCTGACCCTAATCCACAGGCACATGCACCCGCAGACACACAGGTTTCCTGTCCCTGTGTGACACCCACCCTCCGCCGCGGGTCCGCGCGCGGTGCCCTCCTTCGCCACACTCACACGAACGCACGCGCGCGCGCGCAGGGCCGAGCCCAGGACAGCTCGCCGACAGTTTGCACTGGCAAGCGACCTGCTCCGGTCTCGCAGCGCCCATGGCATCTCCTGGCTCCGGCTTTTGGTCCTTTGGGTCTGAAGACGGCTCCGGGGATCCTGAGAACCCCGGCACAGGTAAGAGAACCTAGATCTGCAGCCGGCGAGCTTTACCGGTGGACTGGGGATTTTCTGGACAAGGGGGAAGACAGAAGGAGGTTTTCCCACCTGCAACAGGAAACTTTAGCCGATTTGCCCTTTTCTCTGGGCTGGTCCTTGATGGTCCCAGAGACCAAAACTCCCTATGTTTGCTTGTGCCCAGAGTCTCGGGAGGGCCCATTCCTCTGAATCTGAAAGAAACCCAAAGAAGGCAGCGTCTCCTTGACACGGAATACGTGGCTTTGGGGCAATGGCACCATCTTGGTGTCTGGACCCTGGAGAGGGGTTCATGGCTGGGGCGGGGGGTGGGGAGGGGGTACAGAAAATGGGGAAGGAGGGTGAAGTCTAGGTCTAGGAGATCCTGAGCGAAATGGACAGCTTCGGGGTCGAGGAAGCTCGTCCCAACAAGGTAGGAAGGGGAGTTAGCCTGAGCGGATGAGCAGCGTAGTAAATAACCACAAGGGCCGTGGGGAAATGCGAGAGGAAGGGAAGGTGTTCCCTTTCTCTTTGGGAAACAAGTCAGCGAGCCTAGCGCTGGAGGGGCCATCTAGCTCCCGCGCACAGCGCACCTGCAGCTTGTGCCGAGCCGCGACCCCGAGAATATTGACGTTATTTACGTAAAAGGAAATTTCACACGTTCTCCTGCTCTTCTCTTTCTGCCTCTCTGTCCTCCGGTCCGTCTTGCAGCGAGAGCCTGGTGTCAGGTAGCCCAGAAGTTCACCGGCGGCATTGGAAACAAACTGTGTGGTGAGTGCCCGAAGCCCGGGGGGGTGGATGGGTAGGGCCGGGCACTCCGGGGTCCGCGGAAACAAAGCCCTTTCTCACGTTCAAGCTACCTGGCCGGCCGAGTTGCGGGTGTCTCAGCAGGGGATGGGCTGGGGCCGGGGCGCCTGGGCGACTGACCGAGGCGCGTGCTCCGTGTCCTTGACCAGCCCTGCTCTACGGAGACGCCGAGAAACCGGCGGAGAGCGGCGGGAGCGAGCCCCCGCGGGCCACCTCGCGGAAGGCCGCCTGCCCCTGCGACCAGAAGCCGTGCAGCTGCGCCAAAGCCGAAGTCGACTATGCTTGTCTGCACGCAACAGGTAAAGTCGCCTCTTGGGGCCCCTTGGAGCCCCTAGCTCTAGTTCTGCCCCTCTCACCTCAGCCTGCAGGACTAGGTGTTATGAGCCTGACGTGAGGCGTCGAGGTGAAGATAGAGGAGGCCCCTGGGAAAACAGTGAGCTGAAAGCTAGAAACGCTGAGCCCGCCTCACGGTCTGAGCCCGCGCACTGGTCTCTACCAGCCGCCGGGTGTCCGCGTTCCCTGGGGGTCCGGGCAGAGGCTCTCTTCACGCTGCGCCGCCCACCCGTCTGTAGGTGACCAGCGCGCCGGAGCGTCCTAGCTACAGGCAGGTTTTTGGGTGCCACGGAGGCCTCGGGTGGTGGTGCGTTTCCAGTTCAGAAGAGCTGAGAGGTTCTAGGTCTTTAGATCTTGAAAGTAATGTGTAGATGTGGGTTCACAAGAAAAAGGTTTTACTCACAGAGACCTGAGCGGTTTTTACTCTTCAGTTCACACAAATTTGTTGATTTTACACACCCAGTTATCCAAACAACGCGCGCGCGCTCACACACACACACACACACACAAGCACACACCGACTTTGGAAATAACGGATCTCTGCAACAGACCAAAGCGTTCCACTTCGCCTGGCTAGCCCGAAGGCACTCCTCCAACATTTCTGATGTGAGCTTTTCCGTTATCGTTTAAGATGATTTAGTGAGAAATGGCTTTTAAGAATAGCCTCTGTGAAATAAATTAAGGGACGCACATTCTAAAGCAAATAAATGACGCATGGAAACGTAGGAATCAATTGAGGGTGAGGGGAGGGAGTCATAGTTTCCTTCATTCCTTCATCTTTCGGAAAATATCTCCCCCTTCACGAAATGTTCTGCGTTTTCAAAAGCTTTATTTTTAACAGAAAATCTCTCAGCTCAAAGAGAAATAGCCGGATTTTGCATGGATATTTTCATAATAAAATTAAAATGTGGTATTTTGGTTCTATGTTTTAGACCTGCTGCCAGCATGTGATGGAGAAAGGCCCACTTTGGCATTTCTGCAAAATGTTATGGACATTCTGCTTCAATATGTGGTGAAAAGTTTTGATAGATCAACCAAAGTGATTGATTTCCATTACCCTAACGAGCTTCTTCAACAGTATAATTGGGAATTGGCAGACCAGCCCCAAAATTTGGAGGAAATTTTGATGCATTGCCAAACAACTCTAAAATATGCAATTAAAACAGGTATTGTGGAATCAGGAATAATAAAGCTCCTTTTCTCCTTTACATTTTTTTCTATAAAAATGTTTTATTTTATGACATTACGATTATTCTCAAAATGACAAGGTTACTTTCATCATTTAAGAAATATGAGATTTATGACTGTGATTAACAACAAAAGTACCCTTACTGTTAACACTTCTGAAGTTGAAAATATCAGAAACACTAAGTGTAAACTGTCAGAATAATGTAGATTTTCAGAGTTTACGTTGCACGTATTCAATGATGAGATTATGATAGGAAAGCAACCATTTGTCAGTACAGAGAGAAAGAGAATATGGAAGTAAGAACAACTCAAACAGCACCATCCAAAAGCCCAAATATCACGGTAGTGCTGGTCATATACTTGCCACAGAGATGGTCAGAAATTAGATGAGCCAGCATATGTGATCAGTAAACCAGAGGTATAACATTTGGCATTGTTTCAAATGGCCAAGCCTTCATATATGAACTCCAGGTTTTCTCCATTATTAAAGAAGTGTACACAAAAGACAGCACAATACAAGATAGCTTAACAATTCAGCCATGTCACTCAAGAATGTGTTTGCTTCATAGCACTATGTATATAAAATAAAGGGAAAGAAGGGGAGCCACTAGACATTCTTGGGGGGGGGATTAATGTGTTTTGTGGTCTGACCTTTTCCCTCACAGTATTTTTCCACGCTATCCATTTGTATCCCCGGTAGTGCACTTATTTAGGTACAGTCCATGCTTTCATTTTCGCTACTCATCTCTCCAGGCCATGATTACCTCTTGTTTTCTACATTGCCTGTAATCATCCTGACACACCGTGGCACTTCATTAAAGCAATAAAAAGAAGTATGAATGAATTGGAGGAGGGGGAGGCCTCTCTGGATTTCAAATGATTTGTGGATTTGTAGCTTTTTAAAAAAATGCAAGCAAATAAATAGGTAAAAGAGTACATGAATATTAATTGCTTTAAAAATGATCTTTTATACTGGGAATTTTTTTGTTGCTGGATTAGCCATATCATCCTCATCAACAACAAACACTTTCAGAATGCTTGCTGTGAAATATTAGGGCTTTTTGCCCTTTGCACATTCTTTCTGCCAAGAGAGAGGATAATTATGCATAGTAGTTGACTTGAGAAATCAAGTTACTATGTTATTAGTTAATTGTATATTTACTAATTTGCTATATCATTAGGAACTGGTTTTGTGAGACTGAATTCATAGGAAAAGGAATTTAGCTTGGCAATTGGTATCAAATTCAAACAGTCTATGGAGTATGATTTTTGAATGCTCATTAAATATCATTCTCACTTATGTTCATAAAGAAATATAATGGTGAATATACTAGGCATTGATGATGTTTTTCCTCCGTGCTTTTCAAATATCTGTAGGTGCAAGCCTGAACAGTGCTTTTAATTCATTTTTGTTTGACTCATTCCCTTAGCCAAACATTTGAATATCATAATAAATTGCTAACTATTATTTTTATTGTTACCAAAACAAAAAGAATCTACAAAAATGTTTTTCATCTTCATCCTTGAAAGCTAGTGGTGTCTGAAATGCAATTTAAAGAGTTGAGATAATGAGAACACCAGTCAATGCAAGTCTGTCAATAGCCCATTTAGTATCAGGAAAAGATGGGCCAATTCAATTCTTACGTTTTGCCATAAGGTTTGTGGAGATACAAGTCCAGTAGAGCACTAATGCATTTAATTCAAAGTTCAGATAGAAATTTGATAAAGTTGGATTTCTAAGTACAGCATACCAATATTATTCATAAATGTATAACCTTCTGGTCTCCTTCCTCCCATCCTCAGTGAAATTCAAAGTATGAAATGTAATTTCATTCAGCTCTCTTTTGATTGGCATGTTTATGGGCTTTTATGCTATCACTTGTATTTGACAGCTGGTATACTATTTACCATCCCTGCTACCTTTAGGTATTTTGATACTGCTCTGGAGATTCTCTTATAAAATGCATGTATCACCTGCCTTCTCCTGAGAGTCATTAACCTAATTTCCACTTGGACTCCCAGCTTAGGAGAAGTGAGAGATAGTAGAGAAATACTTTAAAATGAACTCTTTTTGCATTCCTAAAATTACCTCTGTAAGAAATGTTGGAGCAGAGAATGCTAGAATTCTGGTATAATTAATGCTTGCAAGTGTTACAGTCATTCGATGTAGTGGTGGTGATGGCTGGGGGTTAATGTCTTCGTTCTGTTAACCCAACCATCAAACAAAGGAATTGTAGCGTCAATAAACAAGGCGGTCCTAGCGAGTGTCAGTGTCGCCGGGACCTAGGAAGCAGATTGGGCCGACTTCTGGCCCCTCCCCGACTGCTGGCAGACAGGAGGGTCTGCACTGCGAGGGGCTGATTGTTCGCTGAGCCTGCGCGCCCCTTCCCGGCTCTTTTGCTAATGTGTGACTAGTTTTCCAGGGGCGGGAGAGGCTCTCGTCTCAAACTGGCTGTCTCCCTGGCTACGCAGGTTGAGCAGCCGCCTGTATTCCGCGCGCACGCTGGCAGCGCAGGGCCTGGTGGGGGTGGCGGCGACAGCAGCTGGATGTAGAAGAGCCGCAGACACAGCTGGCAGGTTTCTCACCCCTTGCAGTCAGAGAGGCCCGCCTAGGTCCGCTGGGCAGCCTTCACGCAGCCTGTAGGGGTTATGCAGAGAGAGAAATACACATTATATCTGCAAAATATTTTTGCTGATAGCAAGAAGGCATTAAGTGCTCTGACCTGTCAACCTATCTCCCTCCATGTTTTCATATCATCAGAGGGTGAAAATCATGAAGCTGGAGAGATTCTGGTGCAATAGAAGACTCCCTTCAAAAAAACACAGAAGGGAGCCAGGCGATGGAAGCATCAAACCTGCTTCCATCACTCCCCAGAGGTATTCATTCATTCCATTCCCAGGACACATGTCTTTCTATTCTATGCAGAGGTTTTCATGTCAGCTTTTCCATGGAGTTAAATAGTGAATGGTAATAGACACCAGCTTCATCCAGAAAATGAATCAAGGGAGTAGATTAATAGATAGATTCGCTAACCCTTACTAATTTCCTTGCTTTAAAAAATGGCTCAGGTACAGAGAAATGGAGGAACATCAGGAGGGAGAAAATGGCAATGATTTCAGCTGTGAGCGCTAATGAAATGGGAGTCAATGAGGCAGAGAGGAGTGGAGGGTTGTTCCAGACGGCGGTGGTGGCAGCAAAAAAGCCTTTTCACTTTCATTGGACAGGGAAACTGACAGAAGTCAGCAGCAGAGGGTGTGGAAAGAGTAGAAAGAGAGAAGGGAATGTGTAAGGCCCTGGGGAGACTAAACAATCCCAGAGCGTAAGCAAGGCTGCACGAATCCCAATCCTTTTTAATGTGCTTTTCCTAACTCTATCTTGCCTCAGTGTCTAATTCTCCAGCCACATGCCAAAGACTGATAAGAGAGCCCTCCAGCCTGGCGATAAGCTCTGTGTTGACTTTTGTTCTTGCTCTCCCCATTGCCTTCCTTTATCTTGTCCCATCCATGCTCTTGATGAGAGACTATCACATCCCAGGCTTCCGTCTGCTCTCCCATAAGTGGCAGGTGCTTATTTTTATCAGATGCTATCTCCATTATTATTAATCTTCCAAAATATCTGCTGCTAAGATTATTATGGATTATTTATAGATAGATTTCTATGGGGCAAGACAAGGAAACAGAATTCTAATGAGCTATTTCCAATCCCATTTTAAACAATAGCCTCGGAGTATTTGCATGTCAACCCCTTCAGAGAGTTTTTGAGAAATCGAGAAGTTAATAAAAATAAGCCTTGCTAATGGACTGATTAGTCTATGGATTATATCTTTATGTATCTTGATGAAATAGTGACATTAATTGTATTCAGTTTTATTTTAAATCTCAACAATGATTGTTTCATTGTTTTCGCAATCAAATACATATTAAAAAGTTGAAGAGAATTGCGTTTGTCCATGCCATCTTTTCACCAATCATCACCTTTGAATCCAGGTCAAATCACTCCACTAACTGTCCTATTTTCTCATTTTTGTCTTGTCTTTTGTAATCATCAGTCATCTGTCACTGATATTATTATGAATGTTGACATGTCTGGCGGACGTCAAGGTATGAACAGCTTCAACAACAAGGGTGGGGAGATTTGTAGAAGCATGAGTGTAAACAAGAGCAGCCCGCCTTTAGCTGTGGGTTGCTCCAGCACTTAAGTTTGCAAGTGTATTGAAAGAATGATAGGAAATAAACTAGTGCTCAGACTGCAAACCACATTTGTTATTTTTTAAAGGGCATGTTGAAAGGAAATTTTAAAAATGTGTCATATAAAATATTAACACCCAAAATAATCTCTCCTGTTAGAACAAAATGATTTTGGGGGGTGGGTGTGTGTGTGTGTGTGTGTGTGTGTGTGTGTGTGTGTGTGTTGGGCTTCTGAATGTGGATTTCCATGAAAGATCTTTCAAGATTCTTTAGTTCGGGAAATCACACATTTCAGTGGCATTTATTTTCATTGCATGTAATTCCAAGTATGGATTCCATTTTTCAGGGCATCCCAGATACTTCAATCAACTTTCCACTGGACTGGATATGGTTGGATTAGCAGCAGACTGGCTTACATCAACAGCAAACACAAACATGTAAGTAACTAATGTGTCTTGTATAATCTGTGATGACTATTAGTCTTTACCTCTTATGTTACAATCTTTTTTTTTAAGTAGTTCCTAAAGCAGTGATACCACCTTCAGAATTACATGAGTAGCCTAATAGAAAATAGTCCTGATGTATATTCCATGTAATCAAAGTTATACAAAATTTTTCTAAACACAAAAGTGAGTTTTTTGGAATTTTGGATTTACAATGATGCCTAATTTAAAGAAAAATAAGATAATATGTAATCTGTTAGATAGTATTACTCTTCAATTCTTCATTCAGTATGGCAAATAACTCCATTCAATATGGTAAATAACTTATTTATGCCAATAAATGAAGCTCTTGGCCTTCAGCATATAAAAAAATGAGAAAACCTTTAGAAGACATACTTTTCTCTGCATAATTCTCTAATCATAACATTTGTGAATATAGAGTTTGAAGAAGAAATAGTTCTGTAGCCATTGTATTGTGAACTTTTTCTTAGCTACACACATAAAATGTGGCCTTTACTACATTCCAGGTTCACCTATGAAATTGCTCCTGTATTTGTGCTTTTGGAATATGTCACACTAAAGAAAATGAGAGAAATCATTGGCTGGCCAGGGGGCTCCGGTGATGGGATCTTTTCTCCTGGTATATGATTTTTCAAACTTTCTCTATGTTTTTCTTCTGACTTATAGTGCCTCTTCATGAACCTTGGAAAGATTAAATATCTAGTCCACATTCCTGCTTAAGTAAGCTGTGTGCTAATGAAAAGGATGACAGTGACTAGCACTCCTGATCACTGACCACATCTCTAAGCCAACTATCCCCCTCTTGAACAGTAGTTATTTGTATCCCAAAAAGAGCATAATCAGAGATGGCATTTACCCAGTATTTCCATTGCCACCTTTAACCCAGTTTGTATAGGTAAAACAAAAGCCATAAGGAGTCCTGGCAAGGAATTCACTCACTAAGGCTCTTGTCAGAATTAGTGAAAGGAAAAAGGTCACCACATTTAATAAACCAGTCTCTATTTGGGGTACCTAATGAGGTAGATCTGCCAACTAGAGCCCGTACACCCCAGCCCTTTCACGAAGCAAGGCTGATTTGTAATAATTTCAAGGAGGACAGAGGAACCTCAGGTAACAATTTCTTGGACCTGAAAAAGAGGGTGGTGATTTCTTCAGGAGATTTCGCATTCCTTCTTTATCATGCTGCTTGATCTTTTCCTTCTGGCCTTTTATCACCAGTCATTGCATTTAAGCTCCACTATTTACGTCTCCCAGTCCAGAGAATCAACCTGGAACAGAAAACCCTGCCCTTGACCCAGAGGTCTGTGTGTGAACTTGGTTTGATCTGGAGAAGAAATAGGAATTAGGAAAGCAGCGGGAAAGGGCATTGTTGGAACATGGAAAAGGGGCCTGGTGCCCAACTGCTGCCTACTCCATGGCCAGAGCGAGGTGACCCCAATGGGCTGGTGCTCCCTCAGGGCTCACTGAGTCTGGAGGAAGCCACCCCTACCTCCCATTATGTCAGGCTTAGCAAAGGCCAAGTCCGATCTGCCTCAGCTAATCCACAGACAGGCAGATGATGGGGGAAGGAGAACATCAGGAAAAGGCAAACTCAGAAATGATGACTGTGATCAGTGACCCCAAGGCCAGCACTTAAATTAAACAGGTTTGCCTACAAACCCAGATCTGACCATTTATTTTATGTTTTTAATGTTATAGCACAATTTTTCAGGTGCTGAAGGAAAACGTGAGTTAAATAGAAAGAAAAATGAGTCTTTTGCCCCTCTTTGTCATTGAACACTGGCTGTGATGAATTTTAAGGGAGACTTTATTTTGTAGGCATTTAGGACTTAAGGGATGGTTTCTGTGGAACACCCTCTGGAGAGAACTTTGTCATCACTGTCTGGAATGGTGCTTTTAGCTCATTTTTCAAGAGGAATTAGGTAGGGTGCAGAGTTCAACACCATTTCTCCCTTTATTCTTCTTCCACTTGTAAGGAGGGTTATGTGATTGAGTTGCCTCTGAGGGAGCCAGGAACAACCCAGACTCCCTTTAAGTGGTCCCAAGGAGGGAAAAAGGAAAGTTGTTGTTTTGATCCTGACTAAGGGCAGGATAGGGGAATGACTTGGGCCAGGAATACTTTACTAGCTACTTGTGGAAACCTCAAACTCCAGAAAATCTACCCAGAAAAAGGCTTCTCTTTGTTAGTTCCACTAAGCCAGGCATGGATATGGGAAATACCTCTACACTCATCGTGATGGGGATTGATCAGATAAAAGAGACTCAGCTTGGATCCTGCATCCTAAGTGCCTGTATGCTCTCACTCCAGGGTGGAAGCCCACAGAGGTTACGCCACAGGGTGAGGTAGTCATCACAAAGTGGGAGAGGCCAGAAGAGGCCTTCTGCTCTGTTTTCTGTAAAAGGAGAGGACTATAGCCTCCTTACTTGTCATTGGATGCCTTTCTTGGGAGCTTTAGCCTTATTCATGGAGTGAAGATTCTTACAAATTAAGGGGTGGAGATAAGGGAAATTGTATATCTTACATGCCTAAGAGCTGAGTGTCCCTTTGCTTGGGACTATGAAGAAAGAGTTAGATCTGTACATAGCACGGCTCAGTCTGCTTCACACCACTATCTACAACATCCACAGGCTTCTGCTTCATGGAAAGTCCTTTGGGGCTCCTTGGAGAAATTTGTTTATGTGAGTCCCCTGCACCTGTGAGCCAGACAGAACTGGAACATTCCTCCCTGCCCAGCAAGTCATGAAGGACTAAAGGGGGGGGGGGAACGGAAAGGCTGGGCTCATCACAAAACTATTCCTACATTTTCACTAATGAAATTGACCGTGTTTCAGGAATCGCTTGCATCTTTTTCTCTGGAGGATGTGTGCAAAATATGAGCCTTGCTCTCGCTCTGCCCTTGTGCTAAGGCCTCTTCTTCTGGCTCCTCCCACTTTGTGATGACTACATGCATCTGCCTTTGTGCTCTGTGGCACAAACAGAGGTCCAGGGCCTCTTTCTCTGCTCCCCACCCCCACCCCAGGAATGCTGACCCTTCAGACACAGAATGACTAAGCTGCCAGATGAAGGGTAGGAAAGCAAAACCGGAAACTTCATGGATAATTGTCTTGAAATGCTCCTCTTTGTATACATCTTCTCCTTGTTCTGCTTTCTTTCTCCCCAGCATCTCTAAGAACAACTAGGGCAGTGGTTCTGCACTGTGGGTGATCTTGCCTGCCAGGGGAATTTTGGCAGTGTATGGAAGGGTTAGGGTTGTCACATTGGGTTGAGGGGAGATGGGGCATCATACTCCAAGTACCAAGTGGGCAGAGGCCAGGGATGCTGCTAAATATCCCACAGCGCCCAGGACATCACCGGAACTCTCCATCCCCAAAGATCATTGAATCAAGACTGAGAAACCACAAGCAAGAATGGAAGGTTCCATTCTTGGCTCCTTGCCCTGAATGACTCTCATGACGAGTCTTTCAGACAGAGTGTCTGCTCAGAGCAGGCCTGACCTGGATTCTGCTTGTCCTGCATCTCTAGGGGCCAGAAAAGAGAGGAATTTGCTTTATTATAACTCAAAATGGGGCGAGATGTAGATGCCAGAGTCTCCCCTGGGCAAGGCCTGGGCCCATGAGGTTGTGGCCGGATGTCGGCTGCTCAGCATGACAGAGTCCTGCTGCTCTTCAGGTGCTCAGAGGGAACCAAAGCCAAAGCAGGCACAGTGGCAGAGCCTTCAGATGGGAGGGGAGAGGGTGCCTTCATTCAGCCTCACAACTTCCACACCAGCAGACTCATGGCATTCACAGTAGCCTTTCTTCCAGACAGCAAACATCCGAAGTATTCCAAAATCCTGGGGAAAGCTCACTTTTCTTTGCTTGTCAAATGAGACCCTGTTTATAAGAAACAAATCTTATAGTATGAACCCTTTGGCAATCTTAGAACACTTCAGGAAAAGTAAATCAAGTATGGAACTTTAATTTCCCTTTGTTATGTGTTTTTCTGTAATTATGGATAAGGTTTTGTTGACCATTATATTTCAATAATTTTGAGAAGGAAGAACTGTTTGAGGGAGGATTAAGAGGTATGATGAGGTAGGCTTAGAAGTTTATTCTTGTCTGTAGGAACTTGGCATCTATACAGCCCAAGATTGGTTTATTCTTGTCTGGTCCACATCATTGATAACAATTGATTTGACTCAATCCAAGCACAAGGCATTGCATGACCTGAAAGGAATAGAAATAAGTGTTCTCCATAAGGATACTAGTAGGATTTTCATGAGCCTCATGCACAGTGACCACACGCACAAGCTGGGTAGAAAAGCAACATTTCTCAGTTCTTAAAAGCCTCTTCGAAGGGCTCCCAACAACAGCAGCTTCCCTGCGGTTCCCCTAAGGAGATGGGGTGGGTGCCGTAGTTTCTCTCCGATATTTGGCCCTATAATTCTTCTCTGGACCCTCTAAGCTAGTGCCTGAGTTTGGGGATTTGATTAATGGGTTGCCAAGAGGTAGATCTTCCCCTGTGTCCAAGGACGACTCTAGGATAAGGAATATGCTTCTGTGTGCTCGGATGTTGCTGAATGGCTCCAGTAGGTAACTGTGTCACTGTGCCCTGTAGGCGGCGCCATATCGAACATGTACGCCATGCTGATCGCCCGTTTTAAGATGTTCCCAGAAGTCAAGGAAAAAGGAATGGCTGCCGTCCCCAGGCTCATTGCCTTCACCTCTGAGCATGTACGTACTTCTGTTCTTTCAAAACTTAAGGTAACATTCCAGAAAGGCAACGTGGAAGAGATATTTGGAAATGCTTTGTCTCCTGAGGTTCCCTTTCCAGAAGATACTTCCTGGTAGGGACAACGTGGAAAGAATGGTGGAAGGACTTAAGGAGGGAAGTCTTTTCTCTTTGAAATTCAGGAAGACCTTGTCAGAAAAAGCAGAATGTGTTTCTCCCTAGTTCCTAACACCTTCACCTTTCTGTAATAATACTGCTTGTTGGGGGGGGGGGGGTTGGTGGAGAAGAAGCGGGAAATGTAATTATGACCCCATTTGGGCCACCTATGCCAGGCAAACTCAGAGCACCCTCTTGAGACAGTCTTTGCAAAAGTGGTTGCAGATAGCTTCATAGTGCTTTGCTTGAACCCATTGCACCACCTGGGAGGGCCCAAGATTGGCTTCCTTTTTATGGTTAAATATTTATTGTACATATTACATACCATATTTTCATTACCCAGGCATTCATTCACCTGCCTTTTCTCCAGGACAAACAATTGAGATCTTTGCATGGAGCTTTATTTCCCGAATCCCATGGCCTAGAGGAAGGAAAGGAGGGCCTGCCAGTTCCATCTGGACCCACTGGGGAGCGGGGCCAGTGGCTGAGGAAGAAAATGGGGGCATTAGTGTCTCTTTTTATGCTCCTTGAGAGTCACCCAAGGTCCAAGACTTTTGGAGATTCGCATGAGAGCTTAGAAAACCTGACATAGAGGGCGCCACATAATTATTAGGTAACTAACTTGAAAAAACCTGAACTTGTTTTTATAGATGAAGAAACTGAATTCGAGAGTGGGGAGAGGCCCTGTCGTGACTTCATGGCTGAGTGGCCTCCCCTCTGGCTGCCCTGCACCCCATGGGGCATCTTTTCTCCAACTCTGCTTTTCCCCTGTCAGTTCTTCCAGTGCTAATATAATTTTCTGATCTATTAAACAGGTCAGGTTGCTATCTTTTCTTCTAAGTACTTAGTGTATAACGTGACATGTTTAGGACACAGAGATGAAAATGGTACTGGGAAATTTGCCATCTTCCAACATCCAAACAGAAATGTCACACATTTCAGACAGGAAAGGACAACTTGTGTTTTCTAAATGACCTCTCTCTTACACATACACACACAGAGCGCTAACAATCCCTTTTGTGACCACCAGCACAAACTAGAACTAAAATTCTCTGATCAAATGAAACTTTTTTCTTGAAAACTTGCATAGGACTAAATTAAACAAATAGTATTTCTATGAAGAAAATTATAAATCAGTCACTGAGTTGAAACAAGGAAAAGCAATGAAGCTGTGAGTAAGGAGACCCAAGAGTACTTCCTCCAAAATAATCTAGACTGGGAAGTGATCTTGAAGATAACCGGGTTCAACACTCATCCTTTGTGGAAATCTCATCATCCTTACCAAATCTCCACTGATAAGAAAGTTTGGGCAAAAATTAATCTGATTTTAATGTTCTCTTTTGAAAGGAAGTGTAGAGAAAAGTTAAGATCCTAGTTGAACAATTCACACCGCTTCTGAATCCTTTGACAGTCCCAACTATGTACTTAAATCCAAACTCCCTTATTTCCTGCTGTGACACAGCTCTTCCAGAAATAGCTCTGTTGAAAACATAATCGCATCTAGGAAAAATGTCCTTCATATACCTCACTGAAACTGGGATCTTTTAGGCAAACCACTGTCACTAACTTCCACACACAATTGTTCCTGGGGCTTACTTTGTGGGCCCGTCCCCTGGACCAGACCCTAATACCCTCCCAACACCCCTCATGACCTCAGTGCACATCTGAGATGAGGTGATTCTCGTAATTTATAGTGATAAAATCTCACATGAATGCATCATTTAAATGCCAGGTGAATCATGTCACCTGTATCTGGATTCCTATATTACAAACAGAGAAATGAATTCATAACAATCTTAAAATTTTTCATTTAGTACAAAATAAAAAACATGGGCTTCAACATCTCTTACCCTTGATTCAAAATATGATTTATTCCTAAATAAGCACTAGTTTTTATTGGAGTCTATTATTATTTTCCCAAGTCAGGGTTGGGGAATATTCATTATCTCATTCCCCAGCCACTCAGTTGATGAGCAACTGATAACCGAGGGGAAGATCTGAGTCCTTAGAGCTGCCAGTGTGTGTTCGTGGTGTGGCCGCCAGAGGCCACCCGTGGTCAGGAGACCACCATCTACCTGTGCCACGTGTGCTCTGCACAGGCTCTGGACCCTCTGAGCTTTCTCTGGGCACCAGCTCTGAAGGTTGCTGTTTGAGTGTACTCAGTTCTGATTCATGAACAATAAAATATGGTGCTAAGGATTTCAAAAGCTCCCCAACCTGTTGTCTGCTGAGCACAGAGACACGGTCCAAACTGTCTTTGCTGTTCTGCCTCACTAGGTGCAATCTATTGTTTTCCTCCCAAGTTCCTTCCTCTCCACACGTCCCTTGCTATGTGTGGAGAACAGTTACCTTTCTGCTCCCTTGCCTGAAAATATAAACAGGCTCCATTCTGCACCTAATTTTCTTTTTCATGCCTCATGTCACCTCCATTCCCCTCTCTTGAAACTTTCATCTTTTTCTTTAAGTGTGTGGCGTTAGGTACAGTGATCAATCATCTTAGGTAATTGCTCCTCATTTGAGAATCTCTATTCTTTCTCATTAAAAGACCAGACAAGATACTGCCTCTCCCTAGCCAGGTGCACCAGACCTCTTATTGAGCCCCAATTTGCCATTTGGCAGTTTAGTGCTTAAGCTCCTTCTCTGAGGCGCTTAATTTGGGTAGATTGTGCTTGCTCAGCAAGGCAGCTGGCTGCTCTGTTCTGTGAACCCCACACCCCCAGCACTGAGACACTTAGCGCCCCGTTCCCTGACTTCTCTTTGAGGTCACTCACAGGGGTCTAACTCTACAAGAAAGAACAATTTTTTTGGATGGGGGAGCCATGCATCTTGACAGACCCAATTAAACTTTTCCTCTTAATCCCCAGGTTTCTTGCTAAAAACTGTCCATTATTTTCTTTCTGAGGTTGTAAAAGGAGACAAATGGTCCTTTCTCATTACTTCTTAGCCATACCGGGTTTTCTAAACATCTCTATTCAGTAACTTGATCATCGGTTTGTTATTTGCTGCCATTATGCCTTCTTGCTTATTAGACAAACCTCCTGAAATATGTGTTATCAGTGGCTGCTGCATACTTAAGAATCCTAATGAATCAAAAGTGGGCTTTTGAAGAGACTACACTCTAGTAGACTGGTTGATTTGGCTATGGAACCAAGACTTAAAATTCCAGTCAGCAACACTTTGGAGATGTAAATTGAGGCAGCAGCCCTCCTTTGGACAGCTTAATGATCTGTAGTTAATAGTAAGAGGCTGCTGGGCAGATGCAGTACAGCTGGGCTTAGGTTAGCCTTTCTCAGCTCTCCAAATTGTACAGTGATTACAGCCATTGAGATTCTGAATCCTGCCCGGAATCAATAACCAAAAGCAGAAACAAAGAGTTGGCAGTGGCTTGTCAGCATGACCTTTCAGCACATGGTCTTCTGTTCAAGCCAGGGACAAGGCCCCTTCCCCAGCCCGGCCCAGGCTAGGCAGTGGCCTGCACAGCAAACAGAACTTCCAATTGTGGGGTGAAGATTGCTGGATTTAATGCAAGCTTCTCTTACTTGAGTGTCCACTAAATTTGAGAGGAACTGTGTGTCTCCTCTTAGTAGTAAAATGTAAATCTGGAAACCACAGGCTGCCTCACTGCTGAGGGAATTGATGCATTCTTATGCCTGTCTGTCAATTGGATTGGATTACTAAATGTTAGGGAGAGGTTCATCTATAATTTCCAGGGTCTTCCTAGCCTCCTCAATAGGCTAGTGAGTTTAAAAAAAAAAAGGACAAAGAGTTTGTAGAGATAGTGATCCAAAGATGTGCAAATGTTCAATAAGACCTAGAAAGATACTTAATGTAACCCCACTAGGGAAATACAAAATGAAATCATACAGAATGACTACTGTCAAAAACAGAGCATAACAAGAGTTGGCAAGGATATGGAAAATTAGAACCTCTGAGCATTTTTGGTGGGAAAGTAAAATGGTGCAGCTGCTGTAAAAAACAGCAGGCAACTCTCAGAGTAGGATTTTCATATGGTCCAGCAATTCCACTGAGGAATTCCACAAGAATTAAAAGCCAAGTGCAGCATGTTTTTCAAGTATCAAATCTTGAAATGTTTTTCAAATGTTTTTCAAGTATCAACCCCTTGAAGAGAGGGGTATACACCCTTGAGCATAGCACGATTATCCACACTGGTCAAAAGGTAGAAAGGGGCCCTCCCTGGTGGCGCAGCGGATTAAAGCACAGCACAGAGAAGCTAAAGCCACTTCCGCATGAGTTCGATTCCCACCTGCCCCAGAGGTGACCACATGGCGTGGCAGACCTCTCCTGACCCGCCCGCTGCTCCCCTCAGCAGTGTACTTCGTCGATCTGCCTGTTCTGCTCCCCGCTCTGTCTCTGGTGAATTCTCTCACCCTCCGCATCTCTGGCCTGTAACCCAGTTCTGTACAAATAAATAAATAAATCTTTAAAAAATAATAAAAAAATAAAAAAAGGTAGAAAGGCCCCAGTGTCCAGTGAGGCTGAACAGAAAAATAGTATGTGGTTATACCCATCATGAATAAGGTTCAATACGAAGAAGGAGGAAAATTCTAGCACATGCCACAACATGAATGTGTGGTGAGAACAGCAGGCTAACGAAATAAGTAAGCATGAAAGGTCACTTAACATAGGATTCTACCTACGTAAGTCTGTCCAAATTCACTGAGAGAGACATAGGATGTGGTCGCCAGAGTGAATGGGAATTTGTCATTTAATGGGTGTCAAGTTTCGAGTTTTGGCTTTGCAAGGTGAAAAGAGCTTATGGGTAGCCACAAGTGATGGTCATTATAGAACAGTATGGACTTCAGGTCACTGAACTGTATGTTTGAAAAGCCAGGCTTGGCAGGCTTTTTTTTTTCTTCTTTTTTTTTTTAATGCAGTAGCCCCTGTCTCTGCAAGGGAAACCATCCGGAAGTCTCAGGGGCTGCCTGAATAGCAGGGCGTCCCAAATCTTGAATATATTATATCCACTATATTGTTTTCTTACACATACATATCTATGATAAAGCTTGATTTATAAAACAGGCACAATGAGAAGTTAAAATCAACAATTGATAATAAAGTAGAACAATTATAACAAATAATAAACTGCACTGCAAGGTATAGGACTATGGTCACTCAAATTCTAAAATATCTAAAAATTCCAAAGTCTACTTAAAAGTTTCGGATCGTGGTTGACTGCAGGTAACTGAAACTACAGACAGTGAAACCTCACATAAAGAGGGATAACTGTAAAAAAAGGAAAAGAAAAAAACAGTGAATGGCTCTTGACTTTGTATACAAATATGTTTTATTTTTTTTCACAGAGTCATTTTTCTCTCAAGAAAGGCGCTGCAGCCTTGGGGATTGGAACAGACAGCGTGATCCTCATTAAGTGTGATGAGAGGTGAGCGTGATTCTGCAACCCTTTGGGTTAACAAGTCGTACCTTGCACACAAGTACCCTTCAGTCCCCAGATAGGTGACGGCAGTGGAACAAGCTGGCTTCCATCCCAGCCTCAGCTGTTTGCTGCCTCCATGGACTCTTGTTTGGAGTCCTGGGATGTTGTTCCTCAATGCCATGAAGATTTCAATAGCTCTTGATGGAATCAGAACCTTTGTTAAATCAGTGAAAATATTCTGCTCCAAGAAGGTACAGGACATTCATCGCCTGGGTACTTTAAGCTACAAAGTGTAATTTGAGTACTGATCTCTAGAGGTGCTATCAGTCTAGGCACCAAGGGTCCTGTGAACTTGAGGCAGCGAATGCCAAAAGGGGCAGTTTAGTGAGCAGAAAGTGAATAATACCCCAGAAATGCATAAGCTTTATGATGGAACTTAGAGGGGAAATCCTGTCTTAACTAGTACCCTGGGAACACTGCAGGGGAGATTGAAAAGCACCTTCAGGATATTCATGTAAATGAACGCTGTCTGTAGTCCTGGCACCTTCAAGAAAATTAAATGCAGTCTTTAAGAGCTGGAGTAAGCACCTTCTCTGAATTAAAGGGAAGCCCGTCTAGTGGCCATTTATTTATTCACATGTATGATGAGATAGACATTTATGGTTGCCCATCAGGTCACTAAACTCTAAAAAGCCAGGCATAATCTCAGCCCCTGACGGTGTGTGACGTGCGTGGGGAGGTGCAGTAGCCCTGGGGGGAGGCAGTTTTGGGGTTGAATTGTGTGGCACATGTTTGACACACAGGAAGATTTGGCAGGTTCCATGCAAGAAAGGGGACTTAAGCTGGATTTAGAAATTGCAGATGAGTTGGGTGGGTGGAGGATGGGGCCGCTGCAAAAGACTGAAATGAAGTCACGCAAGTGGGAATGAATTTCTGGGGCTGGAGGAACTGGGACTGGCCAGAGGGAGCCTGGCTGATACCTGTAGGGGCTGGGAGGGATGCGTCCAGTATGGCAGATGCAGTTGGGATTTTGAATATTCAAAACAATCAAACTGATCGCCACATCTCCCTCGGAATGGCAAAATACATGTGCTGGCCACCTCTTCTCACACCTTTATATAATGCCTGGCTGTGAACACATTACTTTTGCTTTCAGGTTAAGACTATACTTTCAGGGATCATTTCTATAGTTCATTACTTTTGCTTTTAGGATTGAGGGATGGAAGGTGGTGTTTTGTTCTTCTTTTAGGAGAAAGAAAAGCTAAACTGAGCACTAGCATTTGATGGGCCTAGAAACAGGGTAACTTGATAACATCATTATCCAAGAAGGACATCTGTGAAGCCCCCTCAGAAGCAAGGGAGAGGGACTTCCATCAGTGAGGCCAAGTGAGAGGCTCTAACTGAGAGGTTGGCATGAAATGATAAGCAACCAGAGTGAGGCAAACATTTTGAAAAAGGAGCTGCTATATGTATATTTTTTAAAGATTTATTTATTTATGCATGCAGAACTGGAGTACAGGCCAGAGGTGCAGAGGGTCAGAGGATTCACCAGAGACAGAGCGGGGAGCAGAACAGGCAGATCAATGAAGTACTCTGCTGTGGGAAGCAGCGGGTCAGGAGAGGTCTGCCACGCTATGTGGGTCACCTCCAGGGCCGGGGACCGAACTCTTGCTGCAGTGTCTGCAATAGCTTCATAGTCTGTGCTTTAACCCTTTGAGCCACGAGGGAGGGCTCAAATTGTTTTATATTTCAAGTCCACCAGTTTTTGCTTGCTGTCAGATATTTAATTTGAGGAGAAATCTGGCAGGAAAAAAAAAGTGCAGAGAATAAAGGTTTAAGTGACTTCAAAAGTTTTCTTAGCACTTATACATAAGGACCCTAGAATCTAGGGAAGAATCATCTAGATAGGCCCTGGTTTTCTAATCTGGTCAAGCTTTCCTGACTCGTTAGTAGGTGTTCTTGAGCTGCATCCCAGGAGGCTCTATTCCTTGGGACATCAGCCTTGCTGCTTCTACTCCCAGGAAAATTGGTTGAATGTAAATTGAGGTGCCCTTTGGATGATTCCCCCAAGTCAGAGAGCATCTACTCAGGGGAACGCAAACTGGCCTGAGGACTCAGAAGAGAAGTGCAGGCCTGGAGTAAGGAAGAGCAAGAAGGAAAAGCATAAGAGCAAGGAAAGTGACCGCAGGGGACATGCAAGAAGAAGGCTCAGAGGCACCCTCACCCACTACACAGAGGAGAAGCTGAAAGCCAAGAAGGCTAGAATAGTAGAGGCCGCAGACTTTAAGCTCAACGAGTTTTAGTTCACTAATTTGAGAAGGCGTACGTAAAACAAACCAAAAAAATAATGGTAAGAATTGTTGTTTCATAAAAGACCTCACTGTCTGCTCCCCCACACCGGGAGGACCCGGAGGGAAGGGCCCACCGGTCAGGCGGGGACAGGGGCCATCTCCTCCCACCAATGAGCCTTGTGGGATGGGAGGGAGGAGGAAGCTCTCCAGGAGGGGAAAGAAAGACAGAGAAAAGGAGAGGAAGGGATAAGAAATAGCAGGTAGGAAATACAAGGCCGAGTGCCGCGGACCAGTGCAGCAGGAGCAGGAGACAAGTTTCAGGGGTTGCAATTCTGGC
>NW_004567131.1:25952976-25969112 GCF_000260355.1 Condylura cristata
GACAGGTAATACATTTTTTTTTATTGTTTCTGAGATGATGTCAGAGGCCCAAGACCAACCTGGGGCCCTGAGAACCATTGTGTATTCAAGGTTCAGTGGTGCCAAACAAATGTCCTATCTATCACTTATGCCTTGCTAATCCTTTTAATTGCTCTCTCCATTCTTTTCACAAGCCACCTGGTGTACAGGAGTTAATAGTTTAATAGAATTAAAGATTGTAGCAGAGTTTCTCAGAATTAAATCAGTATCGAGAACAGAGGAGGCTACATTCCTTTCAAGAGTTGCATTAGAACGAAGCACAGTGTCCATAACATTTCTTTGGTTCAGTACGTTGTGTGTCAACAGAATCAGGAAACAAATCAAAAGTTACAGTGACCATTCGAGAATCAGCCATTCTTCTATTCCTGGAGGGCCACGTATTCCTCCCGTGTGCCCAGTACCTTGACCCTGCCGAGCTCTAAGGATTTCTCACTTAGGCACCACGGGAGGGGACGTGGCAGCCGAGGAGAAAAATAATCGCTGGAAGTATGAGGTGTAGCAAGGGGAAGGAAGGTAGAGGGCAAGAGGGGGAGTCACAGAACGCGAAAAGGAGCCAATGACCTTCTCCCCTTCTCCAAAGCCACAGAAGCTTACTTTGAAAATCACATCGAAAATCACAGTTCACCCAAAGACCAGCACTAATAGCATCTAAGTGTCGAAACCTATGAATCTCTTTTTCCAAGTATAGAGAGGTTGGTTCTTCTTTCTTAATTTTGTAACATACTGTAGTCATGTTTCTTTTTCTACGTAGACATGCCACGTAAATATTTTTCCACATGAGTACAAATAACACACTAACTACATAAAATCTGAGGTCTAAGAAAGTATGATAGGCATGTTGTGCCTATGGAAGTGTCTTACTTTTCTGTCCCTTTTCTAGTAGAACTGTTCTTTTTATATATATATGTTTGTGTGTGTGTATACACATACATATGTAAATATATGTATGTGTATACACACATATATACACATATGTACATACATACACACACACACAAAAAAAACATGAAAATACTTTACAGAGCTGGCCAACTGAATTCAAACCACATCTCCAGTACTCACTTGGACAACAGTCTCTCCATGCCTTTCTCTGAAAATATTGTCAGGAAAATGAAATATGCTGGCAGAGTATTGTCAAACTAGAACAAAGCAAGTAGATGTTAGTCCCCTACTATTCCCTGTTCATCCCTGTTGTGGGTGTTGCTTATTATAAACGAATGTCCTTTGGTGTCCAGGGCTTCTCCATTTCTGATTATTTCTTAGTATTATTGCTAATTAAATTACAGGAACAGTCTTAGTATTATATCAGGCTAAGTTGCCTGTGAAAGGGTTTCAGCAGTTTATTCTACAGTATTGTAGAAGAGCCTGTTGGGGGGATGAAGTAGAGTAGGTCGCTCCAGGAGCAGTCATTTTTACCCACCGTGCCAGTCAGAGTCAGTTCAAACAGTCGGCAGCCATCTTGATTCCATTACCATCTCCTCGTTAAAGTCAGATGTGTAGCTCAGAAGATCACGTGAGAATGGCAAAGGGCACATCTACAGGCTTGTTTCTCATAATCTTCTTTACAGATTTCTTCCTTAACATAACCACCTCAAGTTCCAACCATGTTGTCCAAAAGGCAGTATTTTATCTTGAACCCTAACCTCCTACCTCAATCAAATGTTAACATTTTCTCACTTTTTTGTTAAACTAATCAGCTATCTAGATATTCCATGTGCCAGTTTTTTAATATATTCATTATCAACTTTATAAAGTTTCTAATTCATTGAAAAATTCACACATTCTTTCTGCCTATGTTGTTTTTTCCTTAGCTTCTTAGGTTAAATATTTAGTTTGGTTGTTTTTATTCTGTTATTTAATTTCAAGAGCATTTCATGCTATCTGCACTCCTATGAAAAGGATTTAAGATGCTTTTCCTATTTTTATAGGTAGCATTCCCATATCATTAATTTTTCATGTTCTATAATTACAGTCTAGGTTTCCTCCTTGACTCACAAGTTATTTAGAATAGCCAAGCATGATTTCCGGCATGGTAAATTGAACTACTTATAATCCTTCTGTCCAAAACCAGGCTCATGCAATGGGGATGGTAGTTTGGGGAGGAGGGAAGATTGTCAGAACACCTTGTTTCCCTTCATTTCTAGTTCTCTACCAGTTCCAATTCTAGCCCCAATGGCATCTATATGGATGTTCCACATAAAGAAGAAAAGGGTCTTTAATATATCACATTTGGAATCCCAAGTCACACATCATTTAGTTTGTTTTATAGTGAGTGCATATGTAAATCAATTTAACATGATTTTTTTGTTGTTTGGCATAGAAGTGGGACGTAGGCCAGAGGTGTGGGGAGTGACAAGATTCACCAGAGACAGAATGGAAAGCAGAAAATGTGGATTTACTAAAATACACTGCTGAGGGGAGCAGCAAGTGACTCAGAACAGGTTTTGAGATATTTGGGTGATATACAATCAAGAACTATCAAAACTATCCCACTATTGAAAAATGATGGAACAATATGTCTTCGCAGGAGGTTGTGTGTTTCCAGAAAGCCATAGTGGAAGCACTAGATACATTGGTATAATTCTATAATTTAGCTTGATAAGTGTCTTCCTAAGTCAAGGTGGGAGGCATTTCATTTAAGCTTCATGAATATTTTTGGAAGCCATTGCTTGTGCACTGCTAGGAATCTGGGTTCTGATGTCAGGCCATGCTAGGTTTGAAATCTTGACCATGACATCTTTCAGGTCCCATAATGCCAGTGCAACTGCTCCTGGAATCACAAGGGCTGGGACTGTGTAGATCCACTTACATGAGGACCTTTCTATCCTTGGCTTGTGCATTCACCAATTCAGCCGTCCACGGCTGATGGATGGTTTAATCTACTGGTGAAGAACCCATGGACACTAGACTGTAGTATAAGTCACCCCTGGATTTTTTACTGAGGGAAGAGGGACTGGTGCCCCCAACTCCCTCACTGTTCAAGGGTTGATGGTGCTACAGCTGTTAATAACAATGCGATTGTCTACTGTGCCTTGTTTACTGGATGTTAAACAGGTTTATATTTAGTGCTTTATAATGTTGTATAGTTATCGTCTCATTTCACCCTCTAACTTGTGAGGCAAGTGCTATTATCATCATTCTATAAATGAGGAAAGAAATTAGTTCTTAAAGCACACATAATTAACATAGGATCTGGGGCAGAAACCCAGCTATTCTCTCTCCACATCTGAAGCTCTTAGCCATGTTCAGCTGCCTCTTAAAACTGAATTTCTGCAAAGTATGAACAATAATAATTTACCTGTCAGGTTAGTGTGAGGAGCTGAGTTCATGAAGGACGGCACAGGGCTCTGACCTCTTCTAAAACAAGTAACTCATTTTGCTGCTGGTGTGTTGCTGTTTAGGTCCTGACGTTAGTCAAATATATATGTATACACACACACACACACACACACACACACACACATATATATATATATAATAGTTTATTTTACATCATTGTGTGCCTTTTTCCATCTCAATTGTAATTCCCATGGGCTTCCCACCACCAAGTCACCCGTGTGCCATCACCATAGCCCAGTGCACTTCCCTGCAACGCCCATTTTTTGGTCAATTTCTAAGGGAAGGATTTACGCATCCCTTCTTTGGACACATATCTCCTGAACTAGAGCCAAGCTCTACTCAGGTACAAGTCAAGTAGAATTAGCCGAGTTTCAGCCCAGCCAGTGAGCTGGGCCCCAGGTCACTCAATCACCCAATATGTGGCCACTCGGATGCCCCCTGAGGTTCCTGCTGCCAAGTACACGCCACTGTTGGTAAGTTAGATTTCTCCTTCGGAGCCATAGGAAGGGAACCAGGATTTTGGGTCAAGCTCCAGAATAGTAGTGTGATGTGTCTTTTGCTTCTTCCCTCAAGAAGATGTTTGCTGCTCAAAATGGCATCACACAATTTTTCCCAGGCAATTTTATCAGGTTATCTGACCCAACAGCATCATATGAAGTTTTCGAATCCATTGCTGACTGGAATCTCAGCACAAATCAGCCACATTCAAAACACCAACCCTCACTTGAACCATCCTCCTAGTTTAAACCTAACAACTAAACAGAAAACAGCATTATGAAGCATCCATCATACTTCACTGTGCGGCTAAAGCCTGGATAGTAAACATTAAAAATACACATTTTTGTGATAGAAACACACGTAGACCAGCCATAGCAGATGCAACAGCTGCACCAGGAGACTCTTGAGCCAAACGCCTGGCCTGGCCAGACACTTGTGATCCTCAGAACAACCAGCGGGCAGTCACTGATGTCCTCTCACTTCCCGGCCCGTGGGCAGGCAGAGGAAACTCAGTGCCACAGTTGGTGCACCTGCTCACTCCCTGAGCCGCAAGGGTCCAAGCACAGGTCGCATGAATACTACTTGGCTAGAAGGTGACTCATTTACTTAACTGCCTACAAGGCAAAGATTCCCATGTCTTAAGTGATGTTTCTCAGTAAATGGACCTCAGGCTACCTGCTTAAGAATCCCTTGGGGGCCCTCCCTGGTGGCACAACAGGTTAGGACGCAGCAGCACCGCAAGTGAGCTGCAGCTGCATGGGTCAGAGTTCTATCCTGCCCCAGAGGTGAACACATGACGTGGCAGACCTCTCCTGACCCGCCCGCTGCTCCCCTCAGCAGTGTACTTCGTCGATCTGTCTGTTCTGTTCCCCGCTCTGTCTCTGGTGAAGCCTCTCACCGCCCTTGAGCCTCTGGCCTGTACCCCAGTTCTGTATGCATAAATAAATAAATCTTTAAAAAAAAAAAAAGAATGCCCTTGGGGTGAATGTTAGAAATGCAGGTTCCGTTATATATTTGTCTATTTACTATGTTGTGACTGGTTTCCTCTGTAAACATGTAAGCCCTGGAGAGTCAAAACTTCAGTTTCACTGATACCCTAGCATCCTAGCAGTGCTTAACACATATTTGTGGGATGACTTTTCTGGGTGTCACTATCCCTGACAGACTGAATCAAAATCTCTAAGAGCAGAGACAAGAAGCCTGTATTTTAAAGACACACAAAGTAAATTTTAAGAACCACTATTCTAAAGTAATTCAGCCATTTCTAAGATCATAAATATCTCCAGAGGCCCCCATTCGAGCTGTCTGGTCAGTTGTTAAAGTGAACATATGAACATTCCCTTTGGTTAAAGTCTTGCTTTTCAGTCATGTGGCCCCAACAAACAAAGGTTCTGCAGCCCCAGCTGGCATGCCGGGCTCCGGGCAACTGTCTGGCCAGTCCACCCAAAACCCGTCCAGGCAAACGTCAGCGAGTGGCAGACAAGTAAGATCTGGAATTTGCAAACACCTTCTAGGGCTTCTTTCTTTTAACCTACTGGTTTACCTACAGAAATACTGTGGCAATGTTAATGTGTGCAAAACTGTATGTAAAAGAGAAATGCAGTTCCCAAATCCCTCTGAGAGATGTATCCAGGCAGGTGAAGGTATTTCTGCAAAATCTGATCTTGGGGAGGCTGAGTAGCTCTAAGGGGCCCCCTGGGGCAAGCTGCAAAGGGAAGGGAGAAATGAAGGGGGCAGATGCCTGCAGCTCCTGCCCACTCTGGCTCTCTGGACTTCTTCATCTCACAGAGGCTCTCCAAAGTGGGCTGCTCTGAAGGGAGCCAAGCTAAATGTGCATTTAATGCTCTTGTTGCCTTCTAACCTGCCTCATAATGGCTGGTAACATGTTCATTACTGTTGCTCAGGTAATTGCATTTTAACTGCCTTTCTTTGGAAAACAAGTTCACATCAATCAGTGTTCTTAGTGCTCAGAGCCCTAATGTCTACCTTACATCCCAACTGTTTTACAACACCCCTTTATTAGCCTGAAAAGAAAATTGCAGAAAACATAACTACTCACTCTTTAATGCCCAGGTTATTTTTATAAAATGGAGATATGCAATAAAAGTAATTTACAATAAAATAACATATTTCAGCAAGAAGGTAGGCCAGGCAATACAAAAAGATGTAACGAAGAAACCCAGCACTTGTTCTAGATCCAAAATCATAGGGATAGCCACAGGTGGATGGCTAAACTAACAACAGATTCCAGCACATGCTGCCCGCTCACCAAACTCCAGTACTGGCAGGACGTAGCTAGTGTGAAACTCTCCTTCCCATAATAATTTTATTTTTCAAAGTGTTTTATAAATCCCTGGATCGATGCCCTTGGTGTGAAAATTAGCCAGTTTAGCAACCTGAGAGAGATATTTTGGGTAAAGAAAGCATTTTGGGTACTATGCAACTACAGCTATGAATATGTTCTGAGAAATGAGTTGTAAGGTGACTCCTTCAATGCGTAGACATCACAGGGTGTAGCCCTATAAGCCTAGAAGGCAGAGCTGCCTGCCTCCAGAGGTGTAAAGCCTAGCCCTTGGGACCACCGCCCTATAGCGGTCCCTGTTGACAGATACATGACTGTATTCTGTCCCTGGACCATTTTATTATCTCAAAGAGTTAGGATAGGAATGCCACCGTGCATAATAATCTCAACAATAGAAGCTACCAATTACTAGATGACTCCTCTATGCCAAGTATTTTTTTTTTAAAGATTTATTTATTTGTGCATACAGAACTGGGGTACAGGCCAGAGGCTCAGGGGCGGCAAGAGGCTTCACCAGAGACAGAGTGGGGAGCAGAACAGGCAGATCCACGAAGTACACTGCTGAGGGGAGCAGCAGGTGGGTCAGGAGAGGTCTGCCTTGCCATGTGGGTCACCTCCGGGGCAGGCGGGAATCAAATTCATGCGGAAGTGGCTTTAGCTTCTCATTGCTGTGCTTTAACTTGCTGCGCCACCAGGGAGGGCCCTATGCCGAGTATTTTTAAACCAGTTTTGCATTTATTAATAAAGTGAATCCTCATAATACCATGAAGTAACTCCATTGCTGCTTTCTAAGCATAAGAGTCGCAAGGAAATTAAGTAACTTGACTAAGATCACACATCTGGCATACCTAGCTGCCAGTAGAGATGAAGAGTGTCTTCTGATTGGTGTAATTGTGGGCTTCTAGAATAACCAAAGCACTGCCTGAGTTTTTATTTTAGGAAAGAAACATTTTGAAGATAAAAGGTTGATTCTCTCTTCAGTGGCTGTCTGTCTAAAGGTTTGAAATTTGAGCCTTGAGGTTTTTATCTGCTTTGTTCTTTTAGCATTTGGCATGTAATTAGGTAGCTCTTTACTTAATATTTCCATTCAAATGTTTTGCGATGGGTTGTTTCTTCTTGGTGTTTGTCTATTGGTGAACTTGTAGGTCCGGTCCATTCATGACAAGATTTGCAATACAAATTCCTATACTCTGTTCATTGTTAAGTTTTGTTCCAAAGCAGACTTGTTTTAACCAAATGAAGAGGGTGCCCTAAAAAGGCAGCTGTACAGAGTGAGGGACCTGTGCCCGTTCTACAGAGTGTGGTAGGGAGTTTCCTGAAAGGATCAGAAATTGACTTAGGCATCTTTCAGGAATGGCATTTCTTTCTAGAAATGCCAAGGAAGTTGTTTGAACTGATAGTTATCATCAGCCTTTAAGCATTGAACTTTTGCTTGAGTAGTATGGCCCCTTATAAAAATAACAAGGTAACTGATAAGAAAATCTATAATCTGTTTACAATTTTTCCTTTCAGGGGAAAAATGATTCCATCTGATCTTGAAAGAAGGATCCTTGAAGTCAAACAAAAAGTAAGTTTGGCAGAAAATCACAGGCTATGGTTACACATTCCTATACCCAAACAGTGGAGACAGACTTTGCCTTTATTTTAGGAAAAGGCTTCAAGCCTCAACCTCCCAACTATAGTGAAAATACAGAATTTTGCATCTACTTGTTATTTCTTTTCCCGAGTATAGACAGGTGCTGTGTAAATATATCCACAGTGATTCTGTAAGTTCCCAAATCGTTTGTCTTCCTGTATGCTGAGGGTTGAGGTGAATCAGATACATGATTGAAAGATCATTTTCACAGTACAAAAAAGAAACTAACACAGCCTGTGAGTTACCACTGTCCAGTTATTTGAAGGGTCAGTTTTCCCTGCCTAGATTCATAACTGACAAAACTGATTCCCCAAAGCACGTATAACTCTTTTAAGAAGGCCTGCTAAAGAGTCCTGCAAAGCTCGCCTAATTGTATCCTGGGATGATTTGTATCCTGGGATGAGTTTTGGGAACTCTCCTCCTACAACGCTTAGCATTTACAATCAACAATCCCTAGTTCACTGACATAACGCAGGTGTTTTATCATGATGAACCGAAGCAGTTTATTTCTATCTGCTTTTTTCCCTACAAAGTCTCAGCAGCAGATTTCCCTGGTTCTTTTTGTTTAATATTTTTATTGAAGGAACATTTACTGAAAAAAGTGCACAGGTTTCAGATGTACAGCATTGTAATTCAACATCTGTACATACGACAATAAGATCATCACCAAGTCTCCTTCCTTTCCATGCACCATCATACACTGGTCCGAGACATATCCATACTCCCAGGAAGGTAAAACCACAACACTAAACCTTTGCTGCCACCTGCAGGCTGACACTGTAACCTCAGCTCCTAGAAACTAACAGGACAGTCTCCGAGCACGCTGGTCCAGACCCTGGTTCTGCGTTCTGCCTCCTTTCAGCAGCTGCCTATTATGTCAATCAATGTTCATCTAGCCAAGGTCAGACAGATGAATAAAAGCCATGATTTCATGTTTATAGCCATGCGAGGCCTCTCCTCTAAATTTCCAAATAGATTATCTGAGTTTTTCTAAAGAGGAATAATGGGTTGGTCAGAGTTTCTTCTTTTGTTCTCCTGCCTGCCCACTCTGGGGGATTAAGCAAGCTTAGAGGTTCTGTTATCAACCAGGAAGACTAGCCAGTAAACAAAGGGAAGAAAGGGCAGAACAATCTACCTGGAAAACAGGACTGACTGAGGGTGTCACAAAGCTCGCTCCTGCCTGGGTCCAAGTGCAAGCGCCTGGAGAACCAGAATATCTGTTCTCATTAAACAACAGGGGCAGAGTGAGAGACCGACTCAGATCTCGTGTCCCAGAGAGTGGACATGATGCCTACCAGGCTGCACGGTGTCACTAACCCTTCTGACAGTTCAAGAAATACCAGTGTACTGGCGGGGGAGAATTTGCCTTTGTTTTATCAGCTTTTCAAAAGAACCCTTGAACCCATCTTGCATTCTGTGGGGCTTTCTCGTTTGCATAGGGGTTTGTTCCTTTCCTTGTGAGTGCTACAGCTGGGACCACCGTGTATGGAGCGTTTGATCCCCTCTTAGCTGTCGCTGATATTTGCAAAAAGTATAAGATCTGGATGCATGTGGACGTGAGTATTCTCTGAGCACTACCACTAAGGGTCCGTGCACAAGTTTGGCCCATGGGTTATGGGATGAAATTTTGCTCTCTCTCTTCTTTCCACATAAGCTTTATACAGAGCAAATAGCGCACACTCAGAGCACAAAACATTGCCTGGAAGCAACCTGAGGCTGATTCAGTCTTCATGTTTCCAATAGAACATTACTCTTATTTCTAAGACCAGCACTCCTGCTACCACTTAGTTCTCGATTCAGTGAACCACAGGGTTCTTGGAGGAATAGCGCCTGCATACACAGGCCAGTCACACACAGGCAGATCTGACTGCCCCACGAGAACGATCAACAGGGTAAAAAGGAATTGTGTTCACACAGGAAACCCTGAGGGCAGGAGCCAAGTCAGAGAGGAGTTGGATATTTGATGAGAAAAGCAGGATTGACACCTTGCTAGAAAACATGGACACCAGTTACCCAGACCCTTCGCTTGGTCAGCTAAGAAGATAAATTGTATTTGGGCTATGTTGACTCTAAGCCTAGTCACACTAGGAAATTACAAAGCTGTGCCAACTAAAGCATTTTCAAAGGGAAAAATGTGTCCGTTTCCAAAAAGATAAATGGAAGGGATTCAAGTTTAGACTTTAGTATTAGTTAATTGCTCAAATTTAGTGTTACTCACAGTGGAACTCAGAGATGAGATTTAATAAGTATTCAGACCAAATTAATCCCCCTTTCTTTAGGAGACAAACACATCCACAGCCTCAGCTAGGCAAGTCTCCATTATTCCACAATTCTCCTGCCTAGCAATTACCGACCTTCTCTTCCATCCCTGAATCATAGTATTACTAATTCATTAGGCTATCAGGAGCCCCTTCGTTTTACACAAGACTCCAAGAGAAGCTTGAAAAACTCAAGTACCATAAGTGACCTGAGTCTTGCATCTGGAGAGCCTGTTAAACCTTGCAGGCTGATTCACAGAAAGGATTACCATGACAACTTTAAAAATAACAATGTCTGCATGTTTGTAAGCCAACAGATGCTCTCTACTTAAATTAGTGCCAAGGGACCTTTTAACAAATGACATTAACTTTCTTTGGAACCTATCAAAGTCATCATTTGCTATCATTAATGCTTTATGTCTGTAATAGACATAAGTACATATAAACATTATTTTGTTTCTTTTTTTAAAAAAAAACTTTAAATATTACATAGTGGAAAAATTAGATTAATTTTTCAAAGTATAAAAAAATGAAATTTACAACAAAAAAGGAATTCTATCCTCACAAGATTTTTTTATATAAATGTATCCCAGGGATTATTTTTCTATGCAAAGTATGTTAACGTTTCCAAGTGAATCTCCATCTGGACATCTGTTTTTAAGGAAGATGTTGCATGGTGAGGGATGAAAGGGAGGGATCTTTCTCTTTCTTGTGTAGACTGAGCAAATGTGTCCTGAATTTGACTCTTTACACCCATATAAAGGTGGGGTAGAATGTCCCCCCCAACTTAAGTTTTGAAAGTCTAATGCCAGAGGAAGGTGGCTCACCCCTTAGTTGCCTGGGATTGAGGAGACTCTCACGATTCTAGAAGACTCCATATTAGAAATCTAAGCAATCCATGTCTGATCTTCCTTTTTCAGGCAGCCTGGGGTGGGGGATTACTGATGTCCCGGAAACACAAGTGGAAACTGAGCGGCGTGGAGAGGTAGGGACATTTTTCTTGTTAACATTGGAAAGTGTAAAAAGTTAAATGTGAAAAGCAAATTACAGCCAATTTCTAAGAACTCTTGGAATGCAGGTGACCACTGAGCAGCGCTTGTGTGCCTTGCCTGTGTGGGACATGCTCACAAAGATTACATGTAAATAACAAAAGGAAATCAAAGTCTGCATCAAGTAATCCAGGTAGATGGTCTCAAGCTAGACGGTCCTAGCCGAGGTCTGAGGTTCACCGGAGGACTCAGGAGCGAATTTCTGGGATCTCTGAACTAAATAGCAAAAATATTAGAAACCTGCAGACAATCCCAGTTTCCTAGAGAGAGGATCGCTTGCTCTCTTGTTCAAAAAAAAGATGCTACCCAGTGCTTTCAGCAAGACATCAACTAATTTTTGCAAGGCAAATATACAACCTGTAATTCAATGTTGACGTGAGCATTTGGGGCTTAATAAGGCCAGTTGACTGCACATAACATCTTTGTGAGGATAGTGCCTCACAGTGTCATGGCCATTATCATTTTCTCCTAATAAGGCTCTGCTTGATGCTGCAAAGCCCACTTGTTTTTTAGAGACTAAGCATTAGAACACTGAGAAAGTTGCAAAACACAACGGAGAGGATAGTTGATCAACATCAGACATATTCGGATCCTGAGAAAAAAGAAGCGAAATACACCATGCACAGTCAGCCTTGGTTTTGGCTCTGGACCATGAGCAAAGGGAGCTCAGAGTCCCCGGGTCTCCGGTCATAGCATGGAGGCTCAGCCGTAGTCGTGACTCTACACGTCAGGCGGTAAGGAAAACCCTAACTCACCAGCGGCTGCCAGATGCCCACGGTGCCCAGCCAAGTAGCCGGATGCTGCCCAGGAGAAATTTCCTTCTCGTTCCACCCCTGGATATGTCGGCACAATCATTTCTGTTTCAGGATTAGGAGAGAGGCTTTTGGAGTTTGGGAGAGTTGCCAACCTGGTCACTCAGGGCAACCAACGAGGATGAACATACAGGAAGTGCCAGGTGATGCCAGGGAGTGGGATACAGAGCTGAGTCCAGGACACCCTGCCTCGTGACGGGAGCCTCGGGCTGGGGTGTCAGCAGGACCGCTGTCCCCAGTCTGCCCCAGTGCTGCAAGCAGGCCCCTGTGGGTAAGTGGGAGGCAGGCCTGGCACTGCAGTGCCAGCGAGTTCTAGGCTCTCCCTCTGGCCCTCAGGGCTTCTCCCAAGTGACATGGCCTTTGTCATGAAGCTCTATGTGAAGCCAGACGCTTAGGGGGGTGGCAGTGACCTGAACCAGGATAGACAATGGGGAAAAAAGAGAGAACAACTTGGAAGGACCTGCTCACCTGATGAGAACAGGATTACATTCTGGGACTGACCTGGGAGGTGCTTGCACGCAACACCCGCTCTTCTTTGAGTCCTTCTGCCTGGCACCAAAAAAAAAAAAAAAAAAAAAAAACCACGAGCATCTGTTATTCTGCCATTAATGCACTTGTGGCTCTAAGTGCTGACAGCCATGGAGAGTCTCCACCGACAATTCTGTAACATGCACTAAATTACCTACCCTGCACCCTGGAAAAATAGACACCCACATGCTTTTGTGCTGAAGACTATTATTTAAGAGCAAAGCTGAGAACACTCATCATGGAACAGAGAGTCCTTGCTAATCACCACAGTTCTGAAGTCGTACTGTAACTAAGTCTGCTACATGGGAGAGCCGAATACGAAGCCCTCGCCATGAGGGGACGGCTGGGGTTCTGGTCCAGGCAGAACCCCTCAGCCACCCACTTGGTTCAGATGAGCCATTCTGCTGACTTGTTAGCAAAAGGCATACTTTATTTAACAAATAAAGTGATAGATGAAACCCCGAGCCAAAGGTGCATGGATACAAGCTTAGGAAGAAAGTTGCCTCCCTTGGAGTATTACTCTTTCCCAAGCATTCTGACTCATTCTAAAATGGAAGAAGCTCATGGTCAATTCCTGGCCCTAAATCTGGAGACTCCCAGCATCACAGGGGTTCCCCAAAGTGCCATTCTCAGAGCAAAATGACAGGAGTACCGGAGTCTGTCTGCATTCTTTTGGAGAACCAACCAAATCCTCAGAAAGCAACTTCCTTCCTTACTAACTCTCAAAGTTTCTAGGATGTTAGCAAGAGAACGAGGTTCCAAAGTATGTTTTGGTGCGTAGTGAACTGGCTGCTCCTTAATCCCACCTTGCAGCAGGTTGCTGCTGACTGGTAATATCCATCACTGTGGTTCATCCTCAAGGCTAGGCTTTCTGGCCCAGAGGAAGGTTCCAGAATAACTGCTGAAGTATTACCAGTTTTTGCCCCCATTCCTTCCCTGAGAGCTGAGGGTTCATCAGTTCAATTCAGTTACAGCCACTATTCACAAACCACTTGCTAGGCACAGAGAGGACACAAAGATGAATGTGATGTGTAGCCAAATTGCAAAGGGCTTAGAATCTAATGGAAAGACTGACAATCAACGGTGCATTAAAATTCAACCAGCAGAAGTAAAGGCTGAAGAGATGGCTGAGTGAGCTACCAAGCTGGCATAGAGGAAGGAATGATTCCTTAAACAGGGCTCTTACCGGAAGGCTTTAGCCAGGGCGTGGGCATCAGAGCTTAGCACAGAGAATGAGGGGTACACCAGGAGGCAGAAATGGAAGGAGGGTGTTCATTCAAGGTAAGGAGCAGAGACACACCTTTGAAATTGCACGGGGCCCTTGTAGACAAGTTTGTGTAGAGCGAGATGAGTTTGCGGCAGTGGCTAGGGAGAAGGGCCTGCCCAGCCAGCCAGGTCAGAGCCGGCGTGAAACTCCCCAGACTGCTGTGGGAGACACTGTTGTGGGGGGAGAACGCAGCATTTCTCACCTGGAACAAAAGCTGAGAAGCCCCTTAGCAGTCAGGGTGGGTTTGAAGAGAGCAATGACTCCTAACCTACCTGTGCTCTAGAAAGTCAACTCTGGATTTGAGAGAAGATGGAAGCCAGGAAGCAGCTGGCAGCAACTGAGTCAGCATCTAGTTGCAGGAGTAGTAGAAGGAAGAAAAGCTGAGGACACACACCGGGATGGTCCAGGGAGAAGCTGAGGACACACAGCAGGATGGTCCAGGGAAAAGGAGTGGGCCCCAGCAAGAAGGGCAATGAGTGGGTGAGCCCCAGACATGGGAAACAGAAGTGCAAGGGGTCACAAAGGAAGAAAATGAAACTAAAACACTGAGGTTTGGGAACTGGATGTTTGGCGGGAAAGCGGTCTTCCTTCTGAGGCACAGGAGACAGAGAGGAAGAACAAATCTGGGAGGACAAGGAGTGGACAAGATGATGAGTTCATTTGAGGTCCACTGAGTCTGAGGTACAAATGAGGTCACCAGGATATGTCTTACAACATAAAGATTTCAGTTCTCTCCCACTTAGTCAAAACTCATGTGACTGAATCCCACAGCAAGACATTTTGAATAGGCCTGAGGTTACTTTTCATAAATTGCCAACATTTATCAAATAAATCCAGCCCATGTCCTAGAATTACTCTGCACAGATTTTTGCCATCTTCATTAGGCAGCCCCTCTGGGAGACAGTTGAGACAGAAAATTCGGTAATGGGTAGTTGTGGGCTTTAGGAGAGCTATTATTATTTTTCTTTTTTGCTCTTAAACGAGCAAAACAAAGTTCTTTTTTCATTTAAAGAAATATTAAATCTTTATTCCCTCCCCCACCACCCCAGGAGATCTATTCTTTTTTTTTTTAAGATTTATTTATTCATACAGAACTGGGGTACAGGCCAGAGGTATGGGGTGGGGGGGGTGAGAAGATTCATCAGAGACAGAGTGGGGAGCAGAACAGGCAGCTCTACTGAGGGGAGCAGTGGGCAAGACAGCATTGAAACCTAGCAAAGTTCAAACTTAGTTAAGGCCTTATATGTATTGGACACATAAAAATTGTGAGCGCTTTACCCAACTTATTTGCTATTATTCTCCTTTTGCAGATAAGAAAAACTAAGCACAGAGAGGTTATGTAATTTGCTCAGGTCACACAGCTAGGAAATGGTAGAACCTAGAAGCAAACTCGCGACTACCTGCCTGCAGAGCTCTGCTTCACCACTGCTACCGACGGCTCAGAACCCAGGTTTCTTGACTAGTTCTGAGCAAGCAGGTATTTTTTTCAGAAGGAGCTTTTCAATTCCACAGGACATTTATTCACAGAGCTACTTCGCCCTCTTTCCAGGGACAGTGGCCGGCTGCCTTTGCTTCTTTCCCCTACGCATTTCCTAAACACACCTGACAGCTAAGACAAAGCCAAGGAGAGACGGGAAGAAGAACTAATCTATTCATTGATTCAGATAAGATCCAGCCTGTAGGTGTTCTCTGAATGGTGGGCCGACACCAGCCATTCATCAAGTAGACGGATGGGATCTTCCCAGCTCCTTGAGTCTTCCCAGGGTTCTCGAGCGATGTCCTGGATGTGGGGTGAGCCCAAACTGCTTTTCAGCCAGAGAGGAGCAGCCTTCCTCGGCGCTCTGGAGGCACAGGCCATGGATTTTACTGTCACTTCCATGTCTCCTCTGAGCCTGTATCCAAGTCACATCCAATGAGTCTCCTCCTCAAGGATTCCCCAGTCTCTCCGAAGACATGCACAGATACTCGCCTTGCCTGATAACCATGTGGACTGAGCTCTGGGACCCTATAGAGGGAGAAGTTCCCTCCCCAGGAGGTGAGGGGAAGCAGTCTTGTAGGTGTGAGAGAGGACTTGCATGAAGTCAAAGATTGCAGAGATGATGCTTGATGATGATGCTTGATGTGGGTCTCAGAGAATAAGTAAGATTTAACTAGATGGAATTAAGGGAGATGATATTGCAGAAAGAGAAAGTTACATTAAGAGTGTCCAGAGCATGAGAATTCCAGCAGCCCACGTGGAGAGCCTGAGTGGTCTGAGCCTGTCACGAGTGTCACACCTGTAAACATGCTTTGTTTCCGGCAGGGCCAACTCTGTGACATGGAACCCGCACAAGATGATGGGTGTCCCTCTGCAGTGCTCTGCTCTTCTGGTTAGAGAAGAGGTAATTCTTTCCTGATCATGACTGTCC
>NW_004567131.1:25969507-26012958 GCF_000260355.1 Condylura cristata
GGCTTTAGCTTCTTAATGCTGCTCTTTAACCCGCTGCACCACCAGGGAGAGCCGGGACATTGTTTTTGTTGTTGTTGTTGTTAAGTGTAATTATGTTAATTCCTTGAAAGTTTTATATTTGTTAAAGTATTATTTTGACTTTTAAAATAATAGTTTATTTTTACATCATTCTGTGCATTTTCCGTCTCGCTACAATCCACTTGGGCATCCCATCACCAAATCACCCATGTGCCATCACCATAGTCCAGTACACTTCCCTTCCCCCACTGTTTTTGATCCCATTCCCCACGACACCCCCACAAAATGTCTCTGATATATAGCTGTTTGTTGTTATTATTATTTTCTCACCCAGTCCATTATACTCCTGCTATGAGTGAAACCATCCAGTATTTTTCCTTTTCTTCCTGGCTTGTTTCACTAAGCATGATCTTTTCCAGCTCCATCCATGTTGCTGCAAAAAGCATGTGCTTATTTTTTTGGTTGCTGAGTAAAAGGGGACATTGATAATGAGGATAATGATAAGGTCCTGTTCTTGTGTCCAAGTGGAAGATGCTATATTTGCACTAGAAATGTCAGGGAGCTTCACACATGCTGAACTGTGGTACTTGTGGAAAAGCCATAGAATGTTAGAGCATCCTGAGCAGTGTCAACAGTGGGTCAAGAGAAAATTATCTATCAGAAAGCACTGAGACTCTAAGAATCTAAGAGGGAAGTTTCAGGATCAGGGACGTGGTGGTCTCCCACTCGCTTCTGGTATACCGACCACCGGCCTCTTTGCTTTCTAAGAGGCCAGATTGTAAATGGACCCCATCAGTTATCATCAGTGGAAAAGTTAGTTAATGTGTAAGAGGGATGGTCGAGCGAACGAAGGATATTTATCCAAAGACAAGGAAACTTACAGAGCTGAAAGGATGACAGCCTTGCCATTGAAATGACTCTCAAGAAGAAGGTCCCCTTTTTCCTCTTGAGGTTTCAGAAAACAAGGTTAGTAACACTGATTTGATAGCAAAAATCAGAATACACCAGGATTTTAGAGCTTACTGGTGGGTCAGTAAAAGAAGTACTTTTCTGAAACTTAAACCTCCTAACAGGGAATGAATGCCATATGGAGAAATTAATTCATCATCATGGGAGTTGATTGACTGGAAATTTGACAACCACTTATTAGTAAGAGGATACAAAAGGTTCCTATGCTGGGAAGGAATATATTAATAGCTTCAGGATCCCTTCCAAATCCACCAGTTTATGGAGCTTTGATTCAACTAATGTGTCACTTTTCTTTACTGGGGTCCAAGAAATAATGCTGTGCTATAAGTATTTTGTGGTCAGAGTCTTGTCTTTTTTTTAAGGTTGAGCTCTATTAGATTAAAGGGTTCACAAAATAAGTTTCATTACTTCAGAGCATATCAGAATCCTTTGATTGCTGGGATGTGTTACAGCGATCTAAAAGGAAGGTAATTATGTTACAGTATCCTGATTTTCTTTGACCCTGGAAATTTCTTTAGCAGCAATTACTTTATAGCACAGTAACTATTTAAAGTAGTTTGGGTAATAATGGACCAAAACTTTACAATGACTCATTTCCACCAAGGTACTCTCAATGAAAAACATCATTTTTACCTAGCTTTTGGACAACGATAATGGGGCTGTCCAACTTTTTTTAAAGTCATGTGGTTTGACTTTCTTTTCCTACCCCAGTAGAAGCTGCTCCAGTTTACACCCCACCCCACACTCCCTGGGGTGGTCTCCTGATTGGAGATCCCTATTTGTGAGTTTGCCTGACTGTGGGAAGAATGGAGCCAAGTTTCTCTGACCACGAAATAAAATGGAAGCAACTGTGACAGTTTTCAATGCCATTGTCCTTCAGGAAGCTCAAGGGTCTAACCCCTTCAGGATTGCTACCTCTTAATGTGATTAGTTCCTCAGGGGGAAATTCATATTCAAATTTGAAATTTAGTTTCTTTCGACTGGCCGTATTATAGTTGTATTATATTTAATTTTCCTTAATTTCAAAAAACAATCTAGTGAAGTCTATAGAATATAAAGTCTAAATTACAAGGTGGAGCCCAGTTCTTTTATTTACCATCTGGATACTTGGTTTTTCAGGACCTACTTAATTTTTAGTTGTGTTGCTCTTTGTTTTAGCTTGGATATATTTTTTAAGTGCTCTAACTTCAACCAAGTGATTTGCATTTTAGTCTCTTCCCTTATTGTGAGTCACAGAAGGAAAAATACCAAATGCCACACGTCTGTAAAATCACAATTATACTGTAGATAACTAAAGAGTCAAAGGCTTCCTGTGGTTCATGACAAATTGAAATGTTGTGGGGCTTCCAGTGAGGTGATGGGAATGCTGTGTTAGTCGGAGAGCGTGATTCATTCACTGCTCTTTGGAATAGTTTGTTCATTTTCCCACCCACTTTCCATAAGTAAGCTGATGGTGGAATTCGTGGCCATAGAAATGCAACTTTCCACTGGAACTTCCATAAGCAAGAGAGCAGCACTGAAGCTCTAACCACTCCTGAGCCAAGGACGTGACTTTTGAGACATTACTTAAGATATCCCAGGATATCAGTGTCTTTCCTTTTTTAGATTTCAGCATGAAAAAAAAAAATGATAGCAATAAGCAGTCTTTTAAAAGTTATGGTTTTCAAGGCCTCCCTGATGATGGAAGGGGTGAAATCTCAGCAGTGTAAGCTGTGGGCAGCCACTGTGGTATGAGTTTGATCCCCAGCCAGGGAGCTGACCCACATGGCACAGCAGACCTTTACTGTCTCGCCTGCTGCTCCCCTCAGCAGTGTATTTCAATCTGCCTGTTCTTCTCCCTGTTCTGCACCTGGTGACTCTTCTCACCACCACCTCCCCCCACCACCACCAAACACACACAAACATACACACATACACCTTTGGCCTGACTGTATCCCAGCTCTTGGATGTATGAATAAATAAAATAAATCTTAAAAAAAATAGATGAAAAAATAAAGCTGTGGTTTCAAAGAGCACTCAAACGCTAAGAAGCTAAGTGATAAAGTACTTGAACTAAATATGAAAGAAACACACTAATAATGTATTGCACTACTTACCTCAATCTCTTTTGTTTTTATAAAATTTCATTTTATTAAATTTCTACCACCATGTGAGTCTTGTGAATACCTGATGAAGTCTACAGAACTTCCTGTTTCCTCTTCTCTGCTAGGGATTGATGCAGAGCTGCAACCAGATGCATGCCTCCTACCTCTTTCAGCAAGATAAACACTACGACCTGTCCTATGACACTGGAGACAAGGCCTTACAGTGTGGACGCCATGTTGACGTTTTTAAATTATGGCTAATGTGGAGGGCCAAGGTAAGCACTTTTCGTTTCACTACAGGTAGATTGAAAACAAGTGGTATTTGGTGGTCTTATTAGGCCATGTTAAAAATTGATTTCCACACTGAAAATTGCCCAAGGCTAAGTCTCTAATCCTATAGCTATAACTATAGCCTACATTGGGCAAGAATATAATAAAATGCATCGGGTTCCTTTCACTTCTAATGCTCCCTCATCAAGAGAACAAATCTGTGTTCCTTTATAGAGTAGAGCATCTATAATCCGTAGAGGTATTTTATTGCTGATTCTGTCTCCCATTTTTTAGTTTTCATAGTTGGGTAGGCTAATGCAATCTTAAATCAAATGTTTGGAGAACAAAAAAGAAAAAAACAAGACAGCTGACTTTTGACATTTTGAAGATAATCTCTAATTATATAGTTTTTATAGAAGCTTGGAAGGTAACTAGAGAGCTCCCTTTGTTTGATCTCTCTACTTACCCAGAAATGAGCTGTGGGTGATCATTTCTCTCCCACAGAGCACATGTGTATGTTTCAACATAAACAGCCTAGAGTAGTCAAAGATTTAATTTTTCCTTGACCAAATTCCTAACTTAAATGTCAGAAATCAGTGACTTTTCATCTAGACCATCTATCTTCCCAGGAGGCAATGATCCAAGACCCAGAAAAACCCAACTGCGAAAAGAATAGGTGAGGGAAATTTGACATAGGAAAATGAGAAAGGGAGGTCACAGGTAGCTGGTGTGCCCAGGGCTTTTTGTTTGAAATGGGACCACAAAATCTCTGTCCTCTCTAAATAGCCCACGCGCGGAAGTGGCAAGTCAGCAGCTCCGGGACAAGCACGTATAACTCGGTCAGCAGCAATGAGGCTGCAGATTTTTCTTCCTCAGCTGTGTGTAGTCAGATGAGCCACACCCACAGCAACCAGTTCTATGTGCTGCTGTTTTTTCAAGTCCTTCAAAATAAACTGAATTTCCTTAAGCAGTTTAGAGAAAGTGATGGATAACTTACAGTAAAAGAAGGGACTTGGGGGGTGAAATGATTACTTTATGAAATCTTTAAATCCATTCTAGAAAAGGCCATTTCAAAATAAAGATGAGCTTGCTTGATGCAGAAGCACTCTTAGGTGGTTTCCAGGGCTGGCTGAACAACATATTCTTCAGGCAAGCTTCTAGAATAGTATTTGTATTTTAGATGGATTTTTTTCTAAGTATAGGGGAGCTCCTTGAGTGAGTTCTAGGTAATCTGTTACCCCAGAAAGTGGTGTGATAGGTGAGTGGGCTCCACTCCTTGAGCTGAAGCAAGGAACCCCATCCTCTTTTGAGAGTTGAGAGTCTGAACAAGGAGAGTTATTCTGTTCCCAATAACACTTTCATTTAACAACAAAAAAAATCAAGAATACAAATGATTGTTGCATATTCCAGCTATTTTAAAATGAGTAGGTTTTTCATTTCACTGATAGGAGTTACAAATGACAAATCTAAGTATCAGGTACTAAGCTACAGAAAGCTTAATCTCTGAGCAATGTTCAATAACATTTTTTCATCCCTTTTCCCTGTGGTTTTTATAAAGATGGTGACCATTATCTATATTTACATAAAAATGTTTCTCTCATGGTTCATCAGTTCCTGCTGCTCCTTTTCTAGCTGAAGCCTCTTGCCAGCATGGTGCAACTGGGTGCTTCTCAAAGAAATAACTCAGAGGACGTCAGGTGTAAGCTAAACAGCAAGACCTAATGAAGCCTGAAGTATAGGCACCAGGGAGGGGAGGGGATAAAAGGAGAAAAATATGCCCACATTCTTCTAATTCCCTACAGAAACCCTTTGATAAATCTAGACATCTGAGCAGCAAAAACTTCCATTTGGTGTTGAACACACAGCTACATTTAAGCAAAGTGAAATGAGAATAATTATTAAAATAGTAAGCTCAGTCCTATCATCCTGTCCAATAATAAGGACAGTTGCTCTGTTGCATCAAAAACACTCCAGTCAGGAAAGGAAAAATCATCCTCTCTCACAAAGAGCCACAACAATGTTGACCGTGATAGTCTTGCATTGCCATAGAAGGCAGAAACAGTCTGAGATAACAGTGGGGGTGGGCAGGAAAGGGGTGGCGAGAGGGGCGATCATGTAGAATCCAAGGACGCAGAATACACAAATACAAAGAACCAACTGTATTTTCTTTTTAAATTTTATTTCTTTATTGAAGTAACATTGGCGTATGACATCGGTTACAGGTATACATCACTACAAGTCAGCTTCTCTATCCTCTACATTTTGGTCACCACTGAAAGTCTAACCTTGACAGATTTCCTCCATGGTTAAAAATCAATGGTAGAAGAAAAAGGGGAGCTTAAAGTGGGTCCCCCCTTTTTGAGCCTGGGTGATGGTATTGTGTAACTACCGAGTTTTCACAGTAAATCCCTTGTGTTTTCACAGTAAATCTCTTGTGTTTGTATATGTTAGTTACATGTACAAATTGGCAGAGATCTTTGTTGTTTTCTCTGATTGACCTTCCTAATTATATGTAAGAAAGGTAAGAAAAGGACTAGTGACTGAGGGAAAAAAAGGAAAAATTGTTAAAAGGAATTTGATGTCTGACAGTCTTTGTCGAATGACTAAATATTCACTTTCTAAAGTATTAACTTATTTAATTAATAAGTAGATTTCGAGTCTCTGTTATTGTGACTGGAACTGAATGTGATAAGGAGGTTATAATTTTTCTGATCAGGATAAGATAAATGTACAGATAACCATCTCAAAAACCAGGATATAACTGGTCATAAAAAGAACTCCTTCCGACATAAACGATGGAGAGGGAACGCCTTCCTAGGTTGAGAGTCAAGAGTGATTTACCAACAAATGACCTCTGAGATGGGCGTTAGTAGGGAAAATGAAGTAAAACCAGGCTTGTTTCCCACATTCCCATCACCGGCATCAACGGCCAGTACCTCGCCTTCCTGGACTGCCAGGGCCAGAGGCGAAGGCTCGGGTGTGCGCCTACCATAATGGACGCCTGGGCCCAGAGAGCACGCGTGTAAATACGGATAGCTGGGCTGAGAGGGGAGGGGTAGAAGGGGCTCTTGAGCTCCAGCGTGGGCCTCCAGGTCCCTCTGAGGTGAGGCGATTACAAGATTAAGCTGGGGGAAAGAGAGAGAATGCTAGAGAGAAGAGAGTGGAGGTCCCGCAGCTGTGAGGCTCAGTTGACTCCCAGCCCCTTGCCTGCTTGTGCTTCCTGTGGCTGATTACACAGCAGTGTGTCGAACAACGTAGGTAGACAGAGCAGGGTCAACCTGCAGAGCTGGGGGAAGGATAGTCTCAGAAGATCGAAAGTGGGGGCTGGGAAGAACATATTTTGAGTCTAGCTAGGAGAGTCTAAATTAGCGGAAAAGTCAACTGTGGTCCAGATGAATCTGTGGCAGCACTAAAATGGAGATAGCTGCAAGGGGTTCACAGTCTAGACGCAGCTTGTCTGGGCCCTGAGAGTGTACCGAGGAGGGTTTTAAGAAGCAGAGAAAAGGGGGTGGGGGTGGGGAGGGAAGTGCACGGGATTATGGTGATGGCACACGGTGACATGATGATGGGAAACCCGCGGGGATTACAATTGAGATGGAAAAAAAATGTACAAAATGATGTAAAAATAAACTGTTATAAAATAAAAAAAAAAGTACACACACACACACCAAAAAAAAAAAGAAGCAGAGAAAAATCACCGTGCCAACATCCCCAAGTGATCAGAGAAACTGGTACACTTTGTGGTAATGCAGGTCTTCACCTGGATCAGGGAGGCACAGATTAAATCCAACTATAAAGTGATCCAAAGGATCCAAATAACAAGTGATTAACTTCCTTCTCTCCTAGCTAAAGCCCATCCCTAGTGGGTTGAAGCTGCTCAGTCAGTCTAAACCAATCCTAATTTCCTTGGCAACCACAGACTTGTGGAACACAGGACTGAAGCGCTAGCCCACGCCAGGTGGCCTCCTTGACCCAGTCAGCTAGGACTGCAACCACCTAAGAAATGAATCAACAGGTTTCAGTTGTTCCAGGTTCTGGCCATGCTGAATTCCCCATTAGCCGAGCTGATGAGACTGGGAGTAGGAGGTGGGTCCACCTTATCTCCAGCACAATTGCTTCTTCCAGTTCCCACATCGGACTAATTGCTGCTAGGCCAGTTCTAAGTACTCCTGGGATGAACATGAGCATTTTCCTAAGCGTTCCATTGGCAGTCCACAAATACTGAAGGATATAGTTAGGAAGCCATTTAAAAAAGGTAATTTTCTAGAGTGTCAAACAGCCTCAGAAAACGCAGCTTTGTTATTTTTCGTGAGTCTGAATTCTGGGCTTCCCAAGCTGGAAACCAAACGACTTCTGTGGTATTTGCCCATTACCGACATTGAGTCCCATATCCCCAAAGGAAGTCTAAGGAGCTTTGCGAGTGCTGGCTAACAAGCATGCACCTGCCCTGAGAATCATTTATTCATTTGTTAAAAACATTCATTAAGCACAGACCCTATTTGTTCTGTCTGGGGAAGGGGCGGGTGTTGGTGAGCAAAACTGGGATTTGAAATGGCCAATTTACGTGATGGGCATGGGGTTAGCAGGCCGGGGAGGGAAGGCCCCCTCCTGATGCCTCACAGGAAGAGAACACCCAGCCTTCTATCACTAATGACTTCCACAATGACTCCTACAAATCACAGAGGCAAATTTTCCCCTGGGTAATCCAAATAATTACCTGGGGAATGAATGGAGGCTAGAGAAGCAAAGGAGTCCCCTGTGGAGAGCAGTAATGACAGATGTGAAAGGGAACCAGCACCTGAGAGGGGAGCTTTAAAGGAAAAATAATGGAAGCCACTAGGAACTTAGTCTCCTGTGAGGAAAGTGCTGGAACAGAGCTGAGACCCAAGGAGCAGAAGGACTAGCAGGCCCTGGAGAGAATCACCCCCCACCCCAGGCCGAGCGCCCCCCCCCCCACCTTTCTCAGCCTGCCTAATAAGCTTTCTTCTTCTCTTAGGGGACCATTGGATTTGAAGCACATATTGATAAGTGTTTGGAGCTGGCGGAGTATTTGTACAATATCATAAAAAACCGAGACGGTTATGAAATGGTGTTTGACGGAAAGGTATGTCATCTGCTTGCTCCTGTTCTAAAAAGGTTCACCAGTATTGATATTTTTGAAGTCAACAATGGACTGTCCAGGTAAATGGGACCATTGTAAAGAAGCAGGGGTGATGGACTAGCTACTCTGAGCTGGAGTGAAAAATCAAACACACAAAAAGTAACTGAATACTTGAGAAAGGCAGGCATTCCCATGGTTATAAGTTTAAAAGGAGGAATTGCATTTGGAAGTTGCAGAATAGATCAAAGTGTTCTTGGCATTTTCAAAATGGTCAGTCTGAGCTAAGTGCAAATCTTGTTTCCTCTTGTAGCCTCAGCACACAAATGTCTGCTTCTGGTATGTGCCTCCCAGCTTGCGTGTCCTGGAAGACAATGAAGAGAGAATGAGTCGCCTGTCCAAGGTAAGCAAGCAAATTAGTTGTTCCTCTGGTGTGTGCACCGGTGTGTCCACTGGAACTTTAGTGTGTACATCATCCTTATGACATGTGACATATGTCTGAAGAAGAAATCTATCCACTGTAGTGCATGAGCCCACCCTGTCTGTGGGCTCCCCGGAGCCAGGATGTGGTCTCTCCGGGCTGGTTGGTGGGCCCCTCCTCCCCTCATCACCCAGAGCAGGGGAGGCTGTCTCACTGCAGAACAGCTGAGGCTTCCTCCCTCACCTTCCAAATATTTTATTTCCAAGACGGGTTGTAATTTGAGAGAAAAGAACTAATCCCTCCCACCCACCCACCCCACCCCGGAAGTTTTATAGTGGCTTCTCTGTACTGTATATTACCTTAATAACCATTCACTATATTTAACAAATTGGTCAGAAATTAGATGTCTCCATCTTCATTGACTTTCACCTTCCTATTAAACCCACTGACCAGACAGAGCATCCACAGAGGAGTTTGGGTTCATTTGTTGAATCAACTGCTGGGTTGCTGGTTTGAGGGATGAAAAAAGATGGGAATGTGGGACAAAAGTTATCTTCTTTTTTTTTCCCCAAAAGTTATCTTTTCATCATTTTCTGAGCAAAAGTCAACTCTGAATTTCCCCTGTGAATATATATATATGAATATATTCTCTACTCCCATCACCGCTTATGTGGTGTGCTAAAATATTAAAATGTCTCTATAGAGAATATTTCTGGGGCACAGCAATTAAAATATTAGTGAACTGTGTTTTTTATCCTGTTGATAATAGAAATTTGAAAGTCTAAAGGGGTATAAAACAAATTTTCCTAATTTTTTTTCTCTCCTGTGACCAATTTGCATTATAGTAGTGGAGAGAATGCAACAATGCAAAGGATCAAGGTGACTTTGTTTACTTATATCAACAAGTTTGCTGAAATTATTCATCTTGCAGAAGTTTCTTATTACTTAATGAAGCCCTTAAAGTATAACATCCAGGTATAAGTAAAATGACACACACACAATACAGAAGGAAAAGAACTGAGGTAAAATAAATCCTCTGTAATGTCCAACCTATGGCCATTACCATTTAAATCAATTAAAATTAAGTTCAATTAAAAAACTCACTTCTGGGCCCTCCCTGGTGGCGCAGCGGGTTGGAGCACAACATTGAGAATCTAAAGCCGCTTCCTCATGAGTTCGATTCCCGCCTGCCCCGGAGGTGACCACATGGCGTGGCAGACCTCTCCTGACCCGCCCGCTGCTCCCCTCAGCAGTGTACTTCGTCGATCTGCCTGTTCTGTTCCCCACTCTGTCTCTGGTGAAGCCTCTCACTGCCCCTGAGCCTCTGGCCTGTACCCCAGTTCTGTATGCACAAATAAATAAATCTTAAAAAAAAAAAAAAAACTCACTTCTTCCATCAAACTAGCCCTATTTCAAGTGCTGCCTGGGACTGTGGCTGTTGTATGGGATACTCTCTCATTGTTGCAGCAATGTTTGTTGAGTTCAATGCTGGTTGTACATTCTAGAATAAGGAAGGGATACAACACTTAGGGAAGCTGCTGGTGGGTGAGAGCCTTGCAAGCCAACGCTTGCAATGGCTGAGGGACAGCTTCTGGGAAAATAGGCAGTTACTACTAAAATACAGTCACCACTTCCTAGGAGAGGCAGGTCAAGATGAGAATCTGGTGGATGCATTTCCTGCTCTGCTGCCCAGAAAAGCTTGAGTGTGCAGGTGGCTCACAGTGTGCACAGTGGGCACAGGGTCTGGGCCATGGTGAGCACAGGACCACATACAAATACCTTAGACACAGGCAACAACAGCAACAGGCTCCTGGCAGCCATTTATCAGTCAAGATCCACAGGGATGTTGACTACTCTTGTATTCTGCATTCTTCATCATAGTCTTCTCTTCTTGTATTTAACTTTTCTTTATATTTGATCGTTATCTGCATCTCCTGTCAGCTTATATAGTTCTGTACTAATTGATGAACATTTAAAGTCAATAATGTAGTTAAAAGTAAATTGGAAAGGAGGAAGATTGGCTTCTAAGGTGACTCTGCTAAAGTCTTTTATTCAGTGTAATGGGAAATTCAATTGGTGAATGCTGAACATTAAAAATATCTTTATTATGGTTATTCTGCTTTATCATTTCTCAGAATTACTGAGTCTTCCAGGATTTACAAAAAAAAAAGAAAGAAAAGTAATACATGATGAAAAATACATTTCTGTGATAGCTTGTAAGATTCTTTCTTGATGCTCTAATCTGAGCTCTCTTTGGAGGAAACAAATGTGGATTCAATTATGGAAGAGTTTCCTGGTCATTGAAAAACTAAGACACAAGGGAGAAAATGTTACTCTCAGACTCTTAAGTCTTAAGGCTGCCTCAAAGAGCTCTTGAGTTCTTAAACACGCAGCCCCTGTCTTTCCTAATTGATGTTCTTTATTCAGCAAAACCAAGAATGTGACCAATAAGACTAGAAATAAGTGAAAATTCTATTCATCAGAATAGTCAGAATCTTATTTTCTTTCTTAACTTGCAATTAGTGATTATGTAATGAAGTAGATGTTCCATGTTCCTGCTAATTTTAGTTCATCATCATTTTCTGGAAGCAACCAAAAGATATACGTATTCAGACAGCTGTGATTTCTGCCAGCCGAGCTAGCTTCAGGAATTGTGGGGGGAGAGGGAAGACTCCATCTCACTTTATGCCAGAATCTATTTGGTTTTATAACTAATCTTTTAATCTTTGATTTACATTTATCTGAAAAATTGGAGGTGATTATCCTCAACAGTTGTGCCATTTCTATATGCTTTTGCTTGGATTGTTCATAAAAACTAAATCAAACTTTAATTTGCTGAGTAACACTGTTGTTTTATCAGTTCTAAAGAAGAGGCATTGTTTATTACACAAAGAAAATTAAAGAATAGTTATGTAATTTTTCCTTAAATTCCTACAGACACATGAATTTGGAAGTTATTTTCTAGTCTGGGATTTCTCTTCTCAGGAACACATGGAGTTACTATGCCTCATAGCACAAAATAAAAAAAATAAAAGCCATGTCTGTAGGCTAGAATATTTAGTAGATTCATTTTCAGAACTTTCTCTCAGACTCAAAATATTTAAATTTCCGTTACATATTTGTTTCCTGGGATGAGCCCAAGGCTCTGCATATATCCACAATCCATGCATATTTATCTCCTGTGGAGATAGGAAAGTGGTATATGATGCTAAAATCAGAAAATATCAGTTCTAGAATAATCATCTACATTCATTCTGAGTGAAGAAATTAGGTTAGGATGTGAAGATGAAATGAAATTAAAGGTCAAGTCGGCTTTGACATTGGTAACTAACAATAATTGGGCCTGATGGGAACTATATTGGCTTTCTGAATTGAGTACTTTGAAAATGAAATCTACACTGTAAACCAATGATTAATTGTTAATATCCTAAAGTTACATGTTCATAACAGCATTCCATTTGACTGTAATTGTCATCCCTATTTTGAACCGAGTTGCTGACTCTGAGTGTCTAAAATAAGACAAAGGTTTTCTTGACATCTACCATCCTGGTTACATATTCGCAGCATATAACTTTAAAGCCCAAATGTTATATTTACAAACTCTAATGGTAAAATATTTTGTCAAGTCAATATATACTTCTTCCTAGATAGGCTATTTTTTAGAGTCAGTAAGAATTCTACACAGTGCTATACTGAGAAGTAAAAGGCAGTTTACAGTTGAAGCATAGAGATAAAAGGTGCTTTCTTGTAAATAAGAGCACAATAGAAACTAGAATATAGTCAGAATCTATGGGACAGATCCATGTATGTATGACTTGAAAGAGAAAATATGCCAATGAACTAAAAATGTCAGGAAAGATGTTATCACATTGTAGGTCTGGTAAAATTTGGAAAGTATAGAGGATGTGAAATGGAAAGGAAAGGGAGCTAAGGAAAGAGAACAAGTGTGACATAATAAGATTGAGGACAAGTGTGAAGGGGTGAAAAACATATGGTACATCCAAAGTATAGGTCTTGCTAGAGTTGAGTATTCAATTTGCTGAGCACTGGAAGAGGAGACCACAGAGCTGGGTGACCAGAGACCTTCGCTGAGTTCAAGAGTCTGAGTATGATTTCATACACAGGAAGGACCACCGACAGTCCCCAGGCTGCCATGAAAGTGGTACAATCTTGCTTCTGTATTGTTCAACTTAGAGGCATTCAGATCTTTGTTTCAGTGGATTCTTCATCATTACTAAAGATTATATTTGAAAATATAAACTGAGCTAATGTGTAAACTGAGCAGGATAAAAAGGAAACTTTTGATCTCAAGAAAGTTGCTTTAGGGTGTCAAGTTTGCTTATTTTCATACATCACTTGATATTGAAGTTTACCTCTTGGTAGCCATTCTCTAACCTGTATTCTTGGAACTATTTCTAACACGTTCACCTTTTTGTGGGGGGGGGGGGGAGGAGGGGGAAGGACCTGCTCCCAAATATTGTTTTGCTCAGTGATTTAGCCTTGGAACCAACACCAAATTTTCCCCATTCTCCTAAAAGGCTAAGTAGAAAGTCAAGGATAAGATGACAAGCAACTTAGAGCCTACTAATTTAGTGTTCTTATCACTTTCAAGATCTTGGCTCTATTGAACTGGTCTAGTCCTTTGATCCCTAGAAAATAAACATTGCTCTGATCATTTAGTTGAAAACTAAAAACACTACTTGATGCTGGCTTCTTTGATAAAGGAATGAGTATCCATGAGGAACAGTCATGGTTGATCTGGTCTCTCCCAAGGTGGCTCCAGTGATTAAAGCCAGAATGATGGAGTATGGGACCACGATGGTCAGCTACCAACCCCTGGGAGACAAGGTCAATTTCTTCCGCATGGTCATCTCAAATCCCGCAGCAACTCACCAAGACATTGACTTCCTGATTGAAGAAATAGAACGCCTGGGACAAGATTTATAATAACCTAAGCTGTTTCAATTCTCTAGGTAGACAATTAAGTTGTCGCAAACTGTGTGAATGTATTTGTAGTTTGTTCCAAAGTAAATCTATTTCTATATTGTGGTGTCAATGTAGAGTACAGTTTCAAAATCAAGAAAACATTGCTCCTTTTCAAAATTCTTTTTCAGTTTAGAATATCAAATAACTAGTGATAAAAGGCTGTGTTCTAATAAATAAGGAAAAGCTTAAGATTGTTAAAAATACTGCCCTTAATTTTAATAGAGTGTGCAAATCAAACTTTATTTTCACTTCAAAGTAGTAGGATTGAATAGTGCCAAATTGCCCCTGAATCATAAAAGGTTCTTTGGGGCGCAGACAAAAGGGTGAAGTAAATATAAAATGTATGTTGACAATAAAAATTCTTGCCTGTTTCATAGTGTTAGAAAAAAATTTCTAATTTACCTAGAGCAACATTTCAAATGTATTTAAATACATATAATTTTACAAAAGGAAAATATATATATTAAAAAGAAATCCTATTTTGTAACATAGATTTTTATTTTATATGGGTTATACAAACTGCAGGGGCAGATATAAAAGCTAAGTCAGATTTATTTTTCTCTTTTTTTTTTCCTTGGAGGCACAATAAAACACTTAGTGAGGTTATTTTAAAACATAGACCCACAAAATCCTAATGAGTGGATATCTTCTCTCTATTCCTACGATAGTTGACCATATCTCTAAAGTTAGTAATATAAATCAAACACAAAAGAATACTGCAGATTCTTTAAAATGGTTGATGAGACCAACAGTAAGATTCTTTTTCCTTTATCAGACCAGCCCAGGAGGCATGAGAGCCAAACTTCATCTTAGACAAAATTAGTCTAAAATGATCTCTATTCTGCTTTCCAGCTCCACCTGTTTTGAACAGAAGGCTAGTCCTGCTTGTTGAAGCATCTTTCTTTTATTAAGTCATTTGAATTAGAAAAAATGAAAATAAAATCTAATCAGCCTGAGCAAAGAGGAATGAAGCACACTCCAGAATATGGAGAGCCGGGGAAATTCAACCCAGTCTTGAGCAAAAGATTTCTGTGTAAAGATAAGGACACCTTCCAGGATGGCACCTTGTTGCAGCCCAGGAAGGAGTCATTTCCCTCCTGGATGGTTGCTAATTCCCATTCCCACCCTACTCGTAGCCACAGGTGCACAAAAATCTCTTTTGCCGGGTCCCCCTTCAGAATCCCAAATACATAATTGTTTTCCCACGGGTGCTTATTTCCTTTTCATGAATGGCAATCTTCACCCTAGATTTTGAGATAGCATCTTAAGACCCTTTATTATTTGTCTCCCGTCAAGAACCAAAGTGACTCACTAAGGTCTTGGGTTCAAAGTAATGTTTTAAGCAGTCCTCATTCACCTGACAGAAAAACAGACACTAGCAAGAGTCCCCATGGATGTTTATGGGCTGCAAGAGTCAGACTCCAGATACTAGTGGAAGACCATGGACTCTCAAATGCAGGCCACAGGCTCTATATACCATGTAAAAAGGTCATCAGCTTGCCCCTTCATTCTCTCTGAGAAAATGATACTTCCCTCCTGTCTAGGAAGCCAGTGGATTCCCTGTAAGTACTAGAGAAAATTATTTATCTGTGCTCCAGAATTTCATGAAGAAATAAGCTTCCCATTCTAAGCTATGTCTAATAATCTAGCATCCTTTTTCTTCCTAGAAATTGGCTCTTGTGAATAAACACACAGCTGCACACCTAGCTTGAGCCTGAGGTAAAAAAAAAAAACAAAACCCATCTCGGAGACAGAGACACTTATTATCAAACCCACTGACCAGCTTAGAGAAGACAGTGGAGCCTAGAGCCCTGATCTGGACCCCCTCCCCCCATAGGTAAGGGGTGCTATACCTTGGGGTGCAGATCCCATATCAGAAGACACTGCTTTGTAACATGATGGTGTGACAGAATTTAAAAGGCAGTATGTCTTCTGACTGTGTATGAAGTTTCAGCAGAAGAGATTTTACCAACAGGTTAATTTCCTCTGTCACTGCCCTTTTCTACATCTTTTCTCAGTTTGCTGGGAGCAAATCTTATGCAATGAAATCCCTACCAACCACAGCCCAGGGAAGGAGGTAGAAAAAAGATTCAAAGGTCCCAATAGTTTAATAAATATTCTCCAAAGTAGATCTGTAATCCACACAGGAGGGAGGGAGGGAGGGAGGGAGGAAAGGAGAGAGAGAGGAAGGAAGGAAGGAAGGGAGGGAGGGAGGAAGAGAGGTGATTTTGAACATTTATTAGCCCAAATTCACAGTGCCAAAGGCCTTTATGTGGGGCCATTCCTTAAAATCTTAGAAAAGTTTGGTTTTAGCTTTAATGAGAATTGACATGGCCGTCTTCATTTATACAGCAATATTGTTCTATTATTTTAAAATACTTGAAAAAAGCATGGTTTGTCTTTATCTGAGACATGTAAGGGGTTTGATGTTACGTGCTGTTACAAAGATGTGAGGAAAGAAAAGGAACTCCATCGTGTGTATGACTGTATTGCCTCTGTTATATGGATAGTAAGGACTTGTCACCTCAGATTGGGGTTGTGCACTTTAGATCTGAACTGTACAGTGTTGCAAATCAACATGTGTTGCTGTAAAAGCTTATACAATACATTATTGATGTCTTTTTCTGTGTGGTAGCTGTATTGGTAGTATGAGAACCACATTCGTGTATGTCACAGTGCCCACGCGCTCTCTCCCTCTCTCTGCTAAACTGTACGCCCTCCACATCAGCTCTAATAGAGAACATGCCTTCAGCTAAGCTCCCTGCTGAGAAATCTACTTCGAGAATTGTGTGATTTCACAAAACACAAGATGAACACTACTTCATCTCTGAGAATAAAAGAAACCAATAGTGGACAGTCTCAAGCTGCCAAATGGCACGTATGGACACTGCTGGGGTTTGGAGTAGGTGCTGCTCCCCAGAAAATGGACAAAGCAAGCATAGGTGTAAATATAGTGGCGGGACAAGGAATAGAAGAACCTCACAGTGGGGGTCATCTTGCACGTGCTCTTCTGTTTTCAAACGCTAAGTAAAACACTGTGTATTTATTAGTTAAGTGTGCCAAGACACTATTCCAAATTGGTGTTTCTGAAAGACACTGACATCTCTCCAACACTACTCATTACTAAAGACAGAAAAAAATATATATAAACATGTGGCAGCCTGTTCTTACCAACTATAAACTTGTGTATGATCAAAGTATTTTATCTGTGTTGTCTCTCTAAACCCAAATAAATGTGTAAATGTGGACCCAGTCAGGCTTTGGATGCTTATTTCTGACCTTGCCTTCCTTACAAATGTTTCCTTATAAATAAATGGTGATGGTAATTATATATGAATTGTATAAGTCAGTTCTTGTCACCTCCTTAAACATTACCTTTTCTGAATTCCTTGATGACTCCCCCTTGGTCTACAGTATTCATTGAGCCCCTACCTAACAATTTCAATCTGGAAACATCATCTTTTGCATTTTCTTTGCTCATCCAGGTAGACTATCAGCAGAATCTGTTTCTTATCCTTCAGGCTATCACCTTGGCCCCTGGCAGCCCTCTCCAATGCCACGTGACCCTAACCAAGCCAACTTCCTCATCTCAGAAATGAGTGGTGAGACTATGTGATCTCCAAAGGAAAAATGTAGGCAAATATGGGTAAAAAATCCAGGCTTACAAACCGGGAAGAGCTCTTAGATTCATTAACAAATTCAGCTAATCGTTATTGAAGGACTACCCTAGACTAGATGTTTGCACATGTTCATTCAGCAGCTTCATTTTACAGGTGGGAAAACTGAGACTCAGAAGTTTGGCCATTTCCTCAAGTCAGTGAATTCATAGCACAAACTGTACTGTCAGGTGAGTTGATACATATTGTGACAGCTCAGCACACAGACTAACCCTTATCACCTGCAGACTGCCTGAGGTCATCTGGTCTACCTCATTCTGCTGCTTACGTCTTCACCTCCTCTTAGCCTCTCCCTCTCCCCACCTTACACTCAATGCCAGGGCCTTTGCCCTTGCTGTGCCCTCTGCCCAGAACTCTGGTCCCAGAATTTTCTACAACTGCTCCTCCTTTCCAATCAGGCTCAGCTCCAATACCACTTTCTTGATGAGGACTTCCCAGAATAACCATCTGAATGTCTCCACTCTCTCTCTATCCTATCATTGTGTTTGTTGCCTTCACAACAATTTTCTCATCATTTATTTTTCACAGACTTCTAAAATGATTTCGTGGGAGATGACAATCCAAACATTTGCCTATCTACGGAAATGTGATTAAAATCAATTTTCCCAGACTCTATAATTGTCTAAATGAGAAAATCCATGCACGTATGTACAAACAGAAGAGCAATGCAGTCTATGCTAATATCCTGACAATACACAGTTACTAAAAGCTTTTAATAGTGTGCTGCTCTATAGTAACTTTCTCTGATCACCCTAACAGCAACTAGAGTTTAAAATTTCTTGTTAGAAGACTCCACCGGTCCACCGGTTTCTTACACTGTTTTGTGAATTTGATTTTTTTTCTAATTTTTGAACTGGATGAGAGAATTGCTTCTTACTCCAATTAGATGAACACCCCTAACTCTAAAATTAAACCCAAGGCAATGTTCAGTGTAACTCTTCTTATCTCAGAAAACTGTTCCTGAGGTCCATTTGGATTTTCCATCAACAGGATAAGCCAAAACAGGCTAGACCTTTTAATTTATTTGCCTACTAGAGAACACAATACACATAATATCTATACATGCAATATACACACATGTAAAATATATACACAGTGGTGCATTTAATAATGATGCATGAGAATATGTCCTGGCATACGTGCTGGCAAAGTTTGTGGCTGTGTGCTCACCTCATGTTATTCTCCACACAGGACTGCTCCATCTTGTTGTAGCACATCAGGAGGGTGCCTTGGAAGAGGAGCTGGGTCACCTGCAACTTCTCATTGCTCCTAGGGTGTCCTAGCAGTAGAGGCTATCACATCTCTAGGCACTAGAAATTAGGAACCACCACAATATATGTGATCTGTCATTGACCTAAATATCACATGACCCAAATATCACATGCTGTGTATAGATCAAAGTGCACGTTCACACATAAACCCGTGAATGGACTTAGAGCTCTAACATACATTTCTAGTTCATTTTAGTTATTGGTGTACCAAATGGCCAATAGATCAGAGCTCTAGAACTGGAGAGACTGATTTCCCCCAAGCTAAACAGTGGTGTCTTGCTAGAGAGACACACTTGAGCCTTTGGTTGGCTGGTTAGTAGGTTAAGGTAACTGAATTAATCTGGCTTTTTTCACCACTGGCCTCTGTGGCTATCACTTGTGGCCTTGATTCTGTGAGTGCCTGGGTGAGGCATGTGTGCCTGATTGAGGGTGCCTGAAGCGTGGGTGTGCACACCTGAGCCAAGGAGGGAGGGGATAAAAGGCAGCATCACCACAGGGGAGAAGGACTCAAGCTGCTGGCTGGTTTCCCCTGCTCAGTACTAAAACCTGTGAAGCTGATGCCGAGAGCTCCAAAATTCTTTTTGCAACTGGTGTGGGCCTGGCGGTGAGCTCACCCAGCACTGGGAAGGCTGCGCAGCGGCAAGCAGCAGTAGGCATGACTGTTTATGCCTGTGGATGGGGTAGAAGCCACCAGGAATAGCTGCGCCACCTCTCTGGCTCCACCGGCACCCCACTCCCAAGCCCTGAGCTATTGTTATAACAGTGAGATCACAGGAAAGTGGAAAATGAGGATTCCTCTCATAGGGAAAAGAAAATGCAAATGGATATTTTTCAACCATGAAAACAGCAGGTGATGGTAAGTGCAAGGAAAATGGGCTAAAACTGCTGATGGGGGGGTTCAGGGGAGAAACAGAATGAACATATTCACTTCTGCTCTTCAACCATGGGACACCACACACCCGCAACTGGGTTTGCTGAGTTCCCCCTGGAGTCCCATCCCAGGGAATACTCCACTCTGCCAAATCTCTCCTTAGAAGAAAATGCCATGAGTGAGGAGACCGTACTTGCTTTCACCTTCCACAAAGTCTTCCTCAGGCACTTTGGTGAAGCGCACTGGGCTGTGAGTGTTTGCTCTGTGGCGTTGCCCCTTGCTCGCATCCATGTTGCTTGAAATGCCTCCAGGTTTCTCACTGTGAATGTGGCCCTTGCATTTCACTCTGAGAAAAGGAGGAGCCTTCTAGTCATAGACCTAGAGACATGGAAGACTGAAAAACCATCTGGTCTAGAGTTTCAGAAAGGGGCCCAGACAAAATGCAGATACCTCCAATCAGGCAGAAATAGGGAGCTCGGTCTACGAAAAAGGGTTTTCATGCAGCTGAAACCATTCTGCTGCAAGGGCAGTCTCTCATCTCAGATTAAGCCCTTCCTGCCTTTTATTGGTGCTGCTCATCAATACCCCAGAATTTCTAGAGTAGTGTTGATACCTTCTTTGGCTAATGGAAGAACTAACATCTTTATTATCTGTATTTTTTATGGGAATCACTAAATCTGAGGACCTTTAATGCCTTCAAATCTTCCAGATTCTCCCCATCCACAACCCCCATTGCAAGGTTTACTAGGCTTTAATAAGTGCTATTTAAATTAACCTGAATATCTACAAGTCAACTTGAAAGCTTTGAAAGACTGGATTATAGTATAGATTACATGTTGCTAGAAGCTACTAGTTCCACCAATAATATTTCCCTTTTTATATTCACATACATCTTGACCTTTCTTAGCACTGGAGTCCTCATATTTGATTGCATTTTATTTTTTGCATCTGGTTGTATTTTATTCCAAGTTATCCATGCAGGTGCTAGCTTTGGTTTCAAAATGCACTGCAAAATAATGAGATTGTCATCTTTTTTACCTCAGGCAACCCCTTCAAGACATTAGAACCTAAAAAATCTTCCATGATATTTCAAATAAGCCAAAGCCTTTGAAATTAGTCTTTGATAGCTAGATCATAGGTGTGATGGTGAAATATCAAAATCAATGCTGTGCTTCACTCTGTTGACTTTAGATGAGAGTGCGTTATAGGACTATTACATGATCTCCTTACTGCCTATGATCACAAGGTAGAGTGGCAATTCTTTCTACTTCACATTTGCTGAAGTTTCCTTTATTTGCAACTCAAACAAATTTATACATATATTATTTGCTACTCCACAGAAACAGACTGTTCTCAGCAACATATATCAAAATGTCCATTTGGGGGAAGCACCTGGTTTAACATCTGTTCTTGTTTATGCAAAGGAAGCTCTGATTGGAAATGACTTTATAAATGCCCACAATGCCGCGCCGCGTTTTTCTTCACTCTTGCTGTCCCAGTTAATAGAAACTTGCAGTGAGGGGTAGGAAGGGAGATAAATAGGAAAAGAGAGAAACAAAATTCCTATTGTCATTTTAGCCTTTTCATCCCCAAAATATGCTAATCTATGATTAGAAATAGCTACATCACATGTTTGTGTGTTTTAATACTAAATTACTCGTGAGATGGTTTCAGTGTAGAAACAATGTTATCCCAACATACATGAAATTTTGAATCCCACAACTTCACCTGATTTTTTTTTTCACCAGTAAACAAGCACTGGGATTAGCTGCCCAACATTATAGTGAAACAACTGGTCAGAGGGGTTAATTATGGAAGCCCAGGGTTCTGCAGGGACCCTTTTTGTTCTTGACATCCACTGAAGCACCACGCCCTCACTTATTCTCAGGGGCTTTCTTGGCCAGGGCAAATCTGATTAGTATATGTTGCCTTATAATTTCATGGAAGGAAGTGTCCTTTAGGGTTAGATGTGTGGTGCCCTGGAAACTTGGGATTCTGCCAGCAGAGACCAGATCTGTATTCTCACATTTTCACTCCTCCAACAAGCAGCTGCTGGAATCAGATTGCCGCACCTCAGGTACAGTCCTGCCACTTATTAGCTGTGTCACCCTGAGAAAATCGCTCAAGTTCTCTGAGCCTCAGTCTGCTACTCTGTAACCCATTCAACCATTGAAAAGTTTCCAGAATCTCAAGAAGCAAGTAGAAAGGACACGACAGTTTGAACAGCTGCCATTAGACCCTCGCATGTGCTCAGATAAACACAAATAAACAACGGGCTCCCTTTGGCATTGTTTCCCACTTCTGGAAAAAACGCTTGTGATCTGGAGTAAAGTATGAGAACCAAGGCGTCTGGCTGTGGAAAAATAATTCAAAGCCATTTTCTTGCCAATTGTAAGAAGCTTTTAAGAGAAATCTCAATTTATTTAAACATAATTTTATAAATGCCAAGAAAATTCAAGCCTACAATCTTGAGAAAAAGACTCAAAATTTCTTTCAATTCTGATTTGAGTCAATCCCAAGAAAATCTTGCCTTCTATTTTTTTCCCTTTCTATACATCTGTTTTAGAATTTACAGCGATTAAAATAGGGAAAAAGGAGGATTTCCTTCGGTATTCATTTTTACTTAAATTGTGGTGGAAGATTTACATTCCCTCTGTGCCATAGAAATGCTCTAGAGAAAGAAAATATCCCTCGTGCATTTCCACAGCTGGTCAGGCCAGTGCTGATTTATGCTCCACGAGGAACAGACCCTTCCAGTGATTTCCTAGCAGCCCAGACATAAAGACTTTTCTCTCTCTCTCTCGATGTAGTATGTACTTGCTAAAGTCACAAAAGCAAAGCATCTCCTTGTTTCACTTTTTCCAAAGGACAGATGAAATTGAAGGTAAAACATCCATGGAGAATGAAACATCTAGGCTGAGGCCTGGAAGGGAAATTACATTCTGACACTGAGTGATTATCTCTGTTCCTGTCATAATGAGCTATAATCATTTACTATAAACTAAATTTAGCCTAGGAGTATTAAATGCAATGCATGAAGAACCCCAAACCAGAGGCGCCATTAATCTAGAAATTACCACAACTCAACAAGGGAGTTGAGACAGGAACAGGCAGAGGCTCCTTCTTTGCCTCACACTCAGCCGAATGTAAGGCAGCTACTCGAGATTTCCAGAAGCCCAGTCAGTCCCTGCTGGACTAATAACAAAGTTGCCTATTCCTTGGTATTATAGTGTCTGTTGTCATAATTTCTGAATGTCTCTTCCTCATCTTTAAAATTGGGTCAGTGATATTTTTTGCAGTGTTGGGAGAATCCAAGGAGAAAATACCTATAAAGCAGGGGTACTGCATCCTCCCCTCTCTGTCCAACAACTGCTTCTTCTCCTGTGAGAGCCGAATCCCCTCCTCTTAGAACTTCTGCTGGGAAGTCTAGTCCATCAGCAGTCACAGGAATGTGATTGTTTGCCAGCCAGCATAGCACTTCATCTAAATTAAGGGGTTTTCAGAACCTTGTTTGTTTAAACAAAACATCAAGTGAGGTACTTCTGGAACACAGACATGGGCTTGTGCATGCTGGAAGCAGGTTTATTCCAGTAAATTCATTTATAGGGGCTCATTGGCTTTTATTTAGACAGGGCCTGTGAGGAGCAGAGCAGATAATCACCTATTAACTGTGAGCAGCTGCCACCTGAGACAAGGGTCCCAGGTTGACAGATGCCACAGCAGCTGCTTTTACTACAGAGGACATGTATGGGCATCCGAGGAACTGAGTCAGCAACAGCAGACCTCACATCTCACACCACGGGCCTGGCCTTTAGAGAGTCCACTCTGTCTTCACCCACCTCACTGTCTCTCCTCAGAGCTCTAACAGGACAGCACACACAGAGAGCTCAGAACAAGCCCAAGAGGAACCATGTTCTGTGAGGCTCTGTCTGACAGAGCCCCATCAAGGGAAAAGTAGAGGAAAGGAAGGAAATGGAAAGGGAATTTGTTTCAGGGGAACACAGTGGTGCATAAGAATAAATGCATAAACTTTTAATGTTACGGGACATGCACAATGTCACATATCAAAATCTCCTGTGCCCACAGCACCTTCTGCTCAGCGCCTGCCTGCTGGATGTCCTAGTCCAGCTCCCGAAGGAGCAGGTCAAGGTTCTGTGTAAATGCTGGCTGTGGGTTGGCTTCTGGAAAGGATGCCACATCATAGCCTCAGGCTTCTCCTTGCTGTGGAGTAGCAGAAGGCCCCTGGAGGACCAGGCCAACTGGGTGAGCTTGCAGTCTGCCTATTAAGGTGCTCTGGTCATAAGAGAACTAAATATATGCTATGAACTAACATACATTTAAAAATCAAAACTTATATAGCCATTGTTCCAGAAGCATTTATGAGAACAGTCTGGGACTGGGAATATCTATGGAGCAGTCTGGGGAGGGGGGGGTATAGATGGCCCCCCACACTTACTTGGGCTGGATGTTTTCTAGGTGCGGTCTCTGGGACCAGCAGAGGATCTGTAGGCTATTCGTGTGAGAGACGATCCCAGAATCTCCTGGCTCATATCTTGAAGATGCTGGTTCTGTGCTGAGCACCACTCAAAGGGAAGTCTCCAGTGGAAAATTTTCCTTCTCTAAATAACATTTTTTCCTTACTAACAGATGATATTAGAACAAGTATAATTTTAAATGTTGCCACAGGCTTTAAGAAATAAATGATCCCTCATTTAATAAAGAGGGGGGACTTACCAATTTACTATGCCCCGAGAAAGTAAATCTATCAGAATAGTTTTCATTACTAAGGTTGAAGGCAGCATATCTGTAGGCACATGAGCGCCTTCCCGTGTTCCTCTCCCACAGAGCCCAGGAAAAACCACTCCTGCTTCAGACAGAATAGCACTGAATCATACCCACTGTCACCACGTTCTGCTCAATATCAGTTCTTCAAATCCATCACTTCCTCTCTGTTACCACTGCTACTCATCTCAGTTCTGATTTCTAATTTGGAATGTTATGATCGCAGTTGCTTTCTGTGTCAGATAATATTCCTTTGGTTGCAAGTAATGCAAAACAACTCTCTTATGGGGATAAATTGGTAGAATACTGAAAAAACTCACAGACGCCCCAGGAACATTTGAAACTTGGGAAGGGTGGTGAATGGAGCCTTCCATTGGCTTAAATCCCAAGAGTTTATGTTTGTTCCCTCCAAAGCCCTTATGGATAAACATAAGAGTTTATGTTTGTTCCCTCCAAAGCCCTTATGGAGAGCCTGACTTAGCTCCCAGTCGCTATTCTTATTTTGATCCTTGCTGAGGAATCTTATTGGGTGAGTTGGGTAAAATGTCCATCCTGGTCATAGTGGTCACATGCAGGATGATGGCATCATGTAGGACAAGGACATCAGGGACTAAGGTCAGGGGAAGGGGGGTGGCTTATGGGCCAATAAACTGTTACTTAATGTGTGTGTGTCACACGCCATCTCTAGCCACAGACAATGTTGCTCATTCACTCCATCATTTATCTCGTCATTCACTCCATCATTTATCTAGTCAACAAATATTTACTCAGTGTCCTGGAGATATAATTGGAAGCAAAACAGGCATAGTTCCTCTTGTCATGGGAATGCTTCTCAGTGGGAAAAAAGACAATAAAACAGACAAATGTAAAATTGCGACTTCAGAAAAGAATGGTGCATGATGTTATGTCAGCCTACAATGATGACATTATTTAGTGAAAAATTAATTCATGAGCTGAGATCTGAAAGATGAGTAAGAGTAACACAAGGAGAAGACTAGAGTGCCAGAAAGAGGAAAGAGCCTCTGTGAGCACCCTGAGGAGCAGAGGGAGTAGAAGCAGAACCACTAACAGAAACAAAAGGCCTGGTCTGTAGGTCTCCAACACCTTGATTTTGGACTTATAGCCTCACCGAACTGAGAAACCATGGATTCTGTTGTTTAATCCATCCAGCTGGTGGCACTTTGCTATGACAATCCCAGGACATTATTTCCTCCAGTGTCATGGCCTTTGTTACCCAAAAAAGAGAAAGAAAGAAAATAAGGACAGCAAAGCTATTTCTAACATGAGTTCTATCAGAAACTTCCCATCTGAGATTTGAAACAGGGCACTAGAGACATTGAAAGATAAAGGGAGAATATGATTAGCAGTAAGTCAGAAGGTATTTGGACCTTGGAGGTTCCAACATAACAGTATTTTGATGGGGAATTGAGAAAACATATCTTTAAAAATACTATTATAAAATAATTTTATAATAAAAGTAAAATGCCTCCCTGATAATACAACTTGACCCATGAGTAAAACCTGTCCCCAACTGAAGAATAAATCTGCATATATCCTTCAGGCAATGATTCTAAATCTCCTTTCCACCTAGACTTGTATCAAAATGCAAGAGTTCTATGCTACAAAAATTATGTTGGTGGTTACAGTGGATGCATAGGGGTTAGTCTTATGAATGCTATTAGGCACTACTAAATCACAGTTTCTGGTGACAGAAACCAGGAAGCACATTTTTTAAAGGATCTTTAGGCAAATCTGGTATGAAATCCTGGTGAAGAAACTAATTTGGAAGTGTGTTTATACTGACTTCTCTTGGAGTCATTATGAATAATCAGAATTTTCACCGTGCAAGGACCCTTATTACCCATCTATTACCCACTTTGATATAACAGTAAACATTTTTTAAAAAAAATCTTCAGGTTAAAAAAAAAAGGTGGAATTCTTGTACTGTGCAATTTGTATTAATACTAGAAATAAGGTTAATGAACTTCTAAAACTTTATCGCCTTCTAGCTTGACCAAGATGCCATTGACTTAGGAAAAAAACTGACTTTCAATGTGTCGCGATCATTGGTTTCTCGCTTACAAGTCTGCAGTCCAACTGTAGTGTGACTGGACTTGGTTAGACTTGTATCCAAGATGCTGGTTGTGTTCAACTCTGTTTCATTATCTCCAACCTTCCGACTGGTAGTTACCCAAGTATGGTCTTTTCATAGTGGGTCACAAAAACACAAAAGGCCATGTCATACCATGAAAACACTTTTAAATCTTTATTTATGCTATATTCATTACCATTCTGTTGATCAAAGAAATCACATGGTAAAACCCAACATTAAGGGGAAAGGAATACATGCCCTGTCTACTCTGGTGCCAATGTTATCTCAGAGAACATGTTCTGGAATCTGCATCCTATTGCCACCTCCTCAGTTTCCACCTGCTAAAATGGCAATGCCAGGCCCTCCCTGGTGGCAGAGCAGGTTAAAGCACAGCACTGAGAAGCTAAAGCCACTTAAGCATGAGTTCAATCCCCACCCCGGAGGTGACCCACATGGTGCAACAGACTTCTCTATCTCACCCACTGCTCCCCTCAGCAGTGTATTTCAGAAGATCTACCTGTTCTGCTCCCCACTTTGTTTCTGATGAGTCCTCTCACCACCCCTGCTCCTCTGGCCTGTACCCCAGTTCTGGTCTGTATGCACAAATAAATATATCTTTAAAAAATATAGCAGTGCCATGCATTCATATCTACCTCAAGAAATTCATATTGCTGTTCCCCCAGTTTCGTATGTGCCTTTTAATTCTGACAGCATCTTCATTGGCATTATTCTCTCCAACTTTCAACTGAAAAGAATGGACTCTTGTGTTGTTTCCAAAATCATTCTATCTAAAGAAAATTATATTTTCTGGGTTCTTTATTTACTTCTGCTTTCACACCACAGGACACATGAATTAAATGGATGTTTTTAACTTCAGAGCGGGCAACATTCCCTTGGTAGCCAGCATTTCCTCCAGCTCCCTCTTCATCAGTAAATTCTGACGTAGGCGCGTCTTTCACCTTGATTTCTAAGGACACGCAGAAAATAATATTTGGGATTCTTGCCATTTTCTCGTCTTCCTTTTCTAATTCTCTATTGTGGTTCTTGGAGGAAAATCTTTTCTTTTGTTATTCATCTATTCTTTATTTATAATTAGACCCCTCAATTTTCTTTCACAAGCTGAGAGTGGGACCCAGCACATTTCAATCAAGAGCAAGGGTATTCAGAGACAGCACAGTGATGAATGCTGGTACTGAGATTGGCAAATCATAATTAATAGTACTTTTAAAAAGTAGAATGGCCTAGAATCTCTAAATGCTGTCTACAAAGTGCTGTATGACTTCTCAGTATTCACGTCTGCCATGAACAAACAATTGCTTCTGAGAAATTCTGATGCCAAAAAACCCTTACCAGAAGTGATTAGGAAACACACAGAGAAAGAAAGAAAGAGAAAATTGGACTCTATGTTCTTTCTTTTTCAATTTCTCTCCCCCTCCAAAAAAAATTATAAGAAATAATGAAAACAATGAAAGGAATTGGGAGGTTGGATAATTCAGAATAGGCTCCCCTTTGGGTGAAGGAGTTGGCTAGTCTTTCTCTACTTGGGACTCAACCCCCTGCAGGGCTTGGGGTGCTGAGAAAAGAGGATCCTGGGTCACTTTCTTGAGGGTTGGTCAGTTGGCTTTTTTCAAGTAAAATCACTTCAAATATTTTATTGAAAATGTAAAGCCTGGGCCCTCCCTGGTGGTGCAAAGGATTAATTCTCAGCACTTTGCAGCCCCTGCTCCCCTCAGCAGTGTGTTTCAGTCCATCTGCCTATTTTGCTCCCCACTCTGTCTCTGGTGAATCCTCTCACCCCCCTGCACCTCTGCCTTATACCCCAGTTCTTGTATGTATAAGTAAATAAATCTTTTTTTAAAAAATTTAAAACCTGAGAATACTTTCTACCTTCATTTTACCTATGGAATCCTTCCAAACAGCCTCTGGTTGCTCATTCATTTTGCTTTGTTTTTGTTTTTGCCAAATTATAAGGTGTGTGGAAAATGAACCAAGATAGAAGGGTTAAAAGAAAAAGGAGAGGCCCTCCCTGGTGGCGCAGCCAATTAAAGCACAGCACTGAGAAGCTAAAGTCACTTCCACATGAGTTTGATCCCCACCTGCCCTGGAGGTGACCAACAGGGCACAGCAGACCTCTCCTGACCCGCCCGCTGCTCCCCTCAGCAGTGTACTTCGTAGATCTGCCTGTTCTGCTCCCCGCTCTGTCTCTGGTGAAGCCTCTCGCCACCCATGAGCCTCTGGCCTGTGCCCCAGTTCTGTATGCACAAATAAATAAATCTTAAAAAACAGAAAGAAAGAAAGAAAAAGGAGAAACGATGTCTTTTCACAATCCTAGAGATAACCTCTGTGAAGAGACTGGGTTCTGTCACTGGCATTTTCTGTGCATTTGCAAATGCATAGCTGCTTAGAGATTAGGATCTGGAATAAAATGTGTGCATATCTACATCTATGTGTGTAAACATAGGTGTATGTGCATTTCTGTATTTGTGTGTGCGACTAGCTTAGAGGCAAACATACAAAGGACAAAATTTGAAAAACTTACAGTGCACAAGTCTGTATTTCTGGCATGCTTGTGCTAATGAGAGACGTGCATGTCTCTGGTACCCCGGCCCATAATTCCTCTCAGGATGGCAACTGCTTGAGTTTAAGAAAATTATTGTGCAAAGTCATTTGGAATAGGGGATCATGCCCAGGGACATGGATATCAGCAGGAAACAAAGTCACACGCGAGATCAATTTTGTAAATCATTATCGTCTTTGTTATGGTTAATATTTATTGAACACTGAACATTTGTCAGGTGTTATTTTAAGAATCCTGGGCCTCTTTACAGCAGTAAGTGGGAAAAATTTGTTTCTGCCTCAGAGATGGCAGGAGGAGAAGGAGTGGCGGGGGCCGGAGGCCACATCTTTAGGGGACCCGTGCCCCACCCCAGCCTCGCTCTCAAGTCCCTCTGGCTCCTTTCCCTGCTCAGCACCACCCATCCTTAGGTGCAGGCACAAAACTGAACATCCTTTCCTTGTGGATGATGCTGTGACCTGAGCATCCAATTCCCTGCTCCTCTCCTTTAACTTTCCTTGCAAGTGGCTCTGTCTTGGACAGAATCCACCTGGAGTCCTGACATCAGGTGCCTCCGAAACATTTAGTAATATGAAGCAAGTTTCCCTGCGTGTTTATGTTGCAATTCCAGGCTCACATGAGCAGGAATGTGAGTGACGCATTAGGAAGGTCAAATGGCAGGTGCCCACTTTCCTTCCAGTCCCTGAGGCCCCGCCAGTGTCACGTGGAAGACAGGACAGCGCCTCGGTGCATGGGACAGCCAGGCCCCCCGAGCCGAGGCGTGTGGGCCTCAGAGGTGATTCATTCCTCTACCCCATTTCCTGTCCTTTTTGTCCTTCTGTTTCTCTAATTTCTCAATTTTTATCTCAATGTTGTTCTATAAACAAAGTTTATTTACAAACGAAGACTGTGTTTCATCTTAACCGAATTGGTATCCTATGTGAACCTGGATGTTCATGTTTTTGTTCTTCTGTATACAGATAACTTGTAAAAACAGTTTAAATAGACCGCTGGCTCTTAATATAGCGTCACAGAAGACTTGCAACTATTCCAAAGAAAAATATGTCGGCATATAGAAGAAAAATGTTTTTAAAAAAACTAGAAAGCCAGAAAGCACAAGGTTATTGACAGCATCTGTCTGCAGTAACAGATGGTAATACTAACTGTTGTTCAGGCGTTGCATATTGTTTTAATTTTCTCAAGGGTATAATATGAAAGTGAACATGCACAGATTTTTAATACTGCATTTCTACGCTCACCACATAAGTTCTGCAAATTATGTGACTGAACAATTTTAAAATATGAAATAAAATACATTATCCTTTTTGGGGGGAAAGGATGTGGACATTTTCTAAAGGGAAACATTTGTAGAATGTATCGGAAAAAAAAATCATGAGTTACAAAAACTCCTCTTAAAATGATTAAGTATAATCACATGTGAATGAGGTTATCTTAGTTCATGTCAATATTCTCAGCATTTAGCTTCCAGTAATATTCAGAGATTTGACTGTCAAACTTTTGCTTACAAGTCACAGTTGTGAAGAAACCTGCATTTCTACAATTCAAAAGCACGCAAACTGTACCCCTTGGTTCATGGAATCTTTTCACATATATGGGAGTTTAATAATAGTTGAAAAATAAACGACCTGGATGGAACATATTGCTGAAAATTTAAAATAAAGTATCAAGTCAAAGATGAGATGAAGCATATGTAAACAGCTAATTAAGTTAAATGAGGACAGTATATAACAATATAGTATACAAAAAGGGTGAGGAAGATCCTGAACTTGAGACTTGCCAAGACTCATCTTTGAAAGGCCTCTTCCAATCTCCAACTATACGTTGAAATTCCGTTATATCATGGACTTACACGATGACCACTAGCTTGCTCCCCTACATAAGCTGCTGCAACGGATACTAGAATGCACTTCTCTTTTTTTAGAAACACAGATTTTTCTGAGAGTCGTAGCAGAGACTATTAATGATATCTTCACCTGAAATTGTTTGTCAAATTATTTGGCAGAAACAACATGAAGAAGGGACCAAAACATGGGTATGAAGACACACACGGATAACTAAAGGAATGATTTCAGGTATGGTTTCCATTTAAACCAAGAAAGTGTTGCAGTGAAGAATGAGGGCGCCGTCTGCTGCACGAAGGCAGGAGAGTGCGTCAGACCTTTAGTGGAAGGACCTTCTGGCTGGGACCCACAGGAAAGGGGCAGAAGGAGCCAGACAAGTCTGGAAGGAAGAGCAAAGTCAAAATTAAGGTAAAGGCTGCCACTGTTCATGTCTGCATGCGTCTTTCATCCACATCTGTTCCAAGGGTCACCTTCCATGTCCCCAAGTCCTTGGCACAGGTCCAAGGCCAAGAAGCAAAGGCAGCTTCTCCACATGTCTCTCCATGTGTGCCTCCTCTAAGTTTCCTTCTTGATTTTTTCCTCTTTTTTTTTCCAGTTTTCTCTAGCTTCCCCTCCCTGCACAGCTCCATTCTTCCTTGGCCGAACCCACTTAAAGTGGGCAGATTGGGGGGATCCTGGGGTGCTCCTCACCTGCCTTGTAACACTAGTACCCTTCATAAGGTGAGTTTGGGGAAAGTGTTCCTTAGGAGGAATCTCCCCCATTTTTTTTTTTTTTTTACTTCTCCGTTACTGGTTCCTACAATCCCTTCTTCCAGCTCTCTGGTCTGGTGTGTGTGGCTTAAACCAGAAAATATCAATTCTCTTTTTGGAAAACCTTGGATAAAATCGAGTTCCTAATAAGTAAGAGATAAAACTTTTGTATAGTGAATCAGGAAATGCTCTTACAATGGATAACATGGTTAAAAAAATGGAGAAATGATAAATATTCCTCACCATTCTGTATTTTTTATGAGCTCTCTGTGAGCCAGACCTATCCCTGAAAAATATTTCTCTGGGAATTTATGAGATGAAAAGGTCATAAAAAATCCTCCACAGTTTCTCTTTATCTTGACTTTTCAAACACTTGTAAACATTTATATGGGGTTTTCGGGGTTTTTAAATCACTGCTTCAATTCATATCCAAGGTCTTTGAAGATAGTCATCAGTTTCTGCTTCCTTTAACACTCCAAATTATACTGGAACAGCCTCTCTGACATATGGTTATTGGTCTGATTTAAAACTTGCTCACCTAAACTTGTACCTTCTGTCTTATATCACCCTGAATTCTAAATATAACGCATTTTTCCTTAAGACAGGAGTTCAGTGGAGTGAGAATTCTGCACAGAATTTCACACCATTTGAGATGTTCACTTTAAAGTTACTGACTGAGTTGGCCCTAAATTTCTGGGAATAGGGATTTTTAAATTACACAATTGCATCATGAAGTGGGTTACACTTGACTACCACTACATTACAGGGCCAGAAACAACTATTTTTCAATCTCATTTTAGGGCTGAAAAGCTTCCAGTGACTTACTGCAACTGGGATCAATATCCAATTTCTGGAAGGAACAGCATGCCGTGGAGGGCTGAATAGGCTCTGACATCAGACCCTGTATTTTCTACCTGGCTAACAGACACAGGCTCAGTAACCATTAGCAGGTTTTTCTCCTGACGCTACAGGGGTAGATAGAAGGGTCCCCGGCGGGGGCAGAGCTCTCTCTTCTCACCACCGCGTGTTTATCTGCCCCTCCCCGGGCCACGGCCTCCTCGGGTAGCTGTGGGCAGTAATCCGTTTCTGACCTTGGCATGGCTCCCCTTTATGCAAAGCCCTGGCCTGCTTCTCCGACTTTCAGAATCAAGCTCCCTGCCCCGGCAGCAGACAGTGAGACATCATCCTTGGGACCTGCACACACATCCTTTATCCCTTTATGGCTCAGCTGCACCCCTGAACTCACACTGCACAGCCATTGCTAATTCTCTTTCTTTCTCACCCGGCATCCTCCCTCAAAAACAATATCCTTGGCTGCCTCACCGGCCACCTGCCCTTTCTCACCATCTTGCAAGTATGACTTCTTTCTCTTAACTTGTGCATTTCTATGTGTCCTTTTCCTGTTACGCTCTTCCATTTTTCTTCCCAGTTTGCGCGTGTGTGAGTGTGCATCTTTGTACTTTCTTTTCTAAAATAACCAGAGGTTTATTATTATTATTATTTTATTTTTATATCATTTTGTACTTTTTTTTCATCTCAATTGTAATCCCTGTGGGTTTCCCATCACCAAGTCACCCATGTGCCACCACCATAGTCCTTTGCACTCCCCCCCCTTTTTGATCCCATTCCCCACTCCACCCCCACAAGATGTCTCTACAACCAGAGGGTTTTTTTGTTTGTTTGTTTTTAAAGATTTATGTATTTATTCGTACAGAACTGGGGTACAGGTCAGAGATGCGGAGGGTGAGAGGATTCAACCAGAGACAGAGTGGGGAGCAGAACAGGCAGATCGATGAAGTACACTGCTGAGGGGAGCGGCGGGCAGGTCAGGAGAGGTCTGCTGCGCCATGTGGTCACCTCCGGGGCAGGCAGATCGAACTCATGCAGAAGTGGCTTAAGCTTCTTTGTGCTGTGCTTTAACCGGCTGCGCCACCAGGGAGGGCCCTACAACCAGTGTTTTTACTTCAATATTTGCCAAGCCACAAGCACTGCCAAATATGTGATTTTGAGCCAGATCTCCACCGTACTTGCATTTGGGCATCTGTAAAACCAATTGAGAAAATGTTAGATATTCACAATAGTTTCTTATAAGTAAGGCTGGCTACAGAATATTATGAAATGACCTTGCACAAGGTCACCCTCTGTGCCCCTTCACACCTATGTTCTGATTCTCCATAAGAACCTCATTAACCCACACTACTTACAATTTTCGTGCAGAGAGACACAGAGGTCTTGGTCTCATCATTCTGAATTTGCTTTGGTAATAAGTGTCAGTTAGAGAATACCTCCAGGTCAACAGATTTCTTTCCTTTTCTATGTACCTTACCAACTGGGACAGGGCTATCCTTGGGAAAAATTCTCTAATCCTTGAAAAGTTGCTTAATGCGAAGTCCAAGCCCAGTCATCAGGAAAAAAATAAATAAATAAGGGAATAACATTCCAATGAGAACACCTTTAAGTTACATGTTTCAGTTCCAAAAATTCTTAAGAGAAATAAATTCATAATTCTACTGTGTGAAAGTTACATTTGCAATTACGGCAGGGTTATACTGACGTAGAGAGCATACCTATACAGAGAAATGATTCCATGCTTGTTGCATCCTATTCTGAGTGCTTTAAATTGAATAGTAGTGAGAAATGACTTGAAGAAGAATCTTGAACAGTCATGAGTGACCATGATCCTTCCTTCAACTAAGAGAGCACCAACTGGCTCAAACCAGTTCTGGCCATATAAAACTGGTTCAAAGCAATTCTCTCCAGATATGACTCTGACAGGAGAAAACCTGCTGTGACTGGATAAAACTGGTCTGACTATTAATGGCCAGAAAAATGCTTCATGGTTCAAACCTTTCCAGATAAAACTGATTCAAGCCACTTTAAACTGATTCTAAACTTGGAAAACTAGCATAGACTGGTTTCTGCTGAACCAAATAAAATTGATTCAAACCAGTAGGAGCCAGATAAAACCAGTGCAAAATGGATAAAAACTGTTCAATCCAGATGTGGTTGATGAAACTGGTTCTGAACGGGTTCTGAAAAAAAAGAAAAAACCAGTTCTGATCCAACAAAGACAGTGCAAACAGGTTCTGATCAAATTAAACTGGCACAAATAGTTCTATCTGGTTCTGAATGGACAAGACTGGCTTTGACTTGATAAGACCAATTCTGTCCATAGAAAAACGGTTTAAACCAGTTATCACTGGAGAAAAGCAGCCCTGTTTGGATAAAGCTGAATCTAATCACTTCTGATCAAACGAAACCAGCTCTCTAGCAAAACCAATATGCTGCAAGTCTGTGGTGTGATAATGAGTGATAATCAGAGTGATAATCAGAATATTTAACTTCTAGTAAGGTGTGGCACTGACCACTCAGATCGAAAGTTCAAGCACTCTCAACCGATACCATATTGTTGTGCACCGGTTAATCTCAGTTATGGTTTGGGAAGCACGTAGAACAACAAAAGCAAGGGATAAGTTATGCTAGCATCTTGGTTTAGGGTCACTTTTTGACCCAGAAACACAAGAATCCTGTACAATATTTATTGTCTATTTAGTAGGCAAAAACATGCTGTCAATATTTTATATAGTGTGTATTTTTAATATGCCATTCCCATGTGTAAATTTAAAAATTTTTGTGGATAAATGGAAAAACCTCACTTCTTAAAGTTAAATTGAAAGTTTTAATTATAATACTGGACAATTTAAACTTGTCAGTTAAATTGCCAAGCAAGAGTTTCCTATTTAGTGGAAAATGCTTAAAGCTGTTCTTGCATGGTATAAACGTCATGAATAGTTAAGTGCCATTATTAGTACTATATCTTGTTATAATTTTTTTTAAGTGACTTGGTTCAGAGCACTGTATATGATGTAAGGAGAGAGGTTCATACCTCTTCAGACATAGGTCACCACACCACACCACACTCGCCACCAAGGCACCATTGTCACCCAACATAGTCTGTTCGGGCTTCTCGTCACTTCATCCTCCCCCTTAATTAAGTAGCCTTAATTCTAAAGTCAGAGTTAAACAGTTCTATAGTTTTAGGGTTTATTTTGGTTTAGTTTTGTATGTTCCTTTGTTTTGTTTCTTTATATTCCAACCAGGAGTGAAATTATCTGGTCTTTCTCCTGCATTTTTTTCTTTTCACATAATCCTCTCCAGTTCCATCCATGTTGTCACAAATGGCAAGAATGAATTTTTCTTTAAGATCCATTTATTGATGTATACAAGAACTGAAGGACAAGCCAGAGGTCTGAGGGGTGAGAGGATTCACCAGTGACAGAGTGGGGAGCAGAACAGGTGGATCTACTCTACTAAATACACCCCTCACTGCTGAGAGGTGCTGTGGGCAGGTCAGGAGAAGTCTGCCGCGCCATGTGGATCGCCTCCCTGACTGGGGATTGAACTCATGCTGCAATGGCTGTGGATAGCTTCCTAGTGCTGCACTTAAACCCCTTGCACCACCAGGGAGGGCCCCAAAATTAATCTTTTTAATAGTTTCATAATTCCTATGTGTGACCTTGAGCTATAGGTTGTTTCTATAATTTTGTCATTGCTAATAGTGCTTCAATGAGCACAGGAGTGCAAATCCCCCCTTCAAATTAGTAGTTTTGCATTCTTAAGGCATGAAATTGTTGGATCATATGGTAGATCTATTTTTACTATTTTGATAAACCTTCACACTGTTTTCCATAAGGACTGGCCCAGTGTATATCCCCACCAATAGTGTACAAGTATCCCTTCTCTCCATATCCTTGCCAACACTTGTTTCTGGTCTTTTTGATGTGGGTCTTTTCCACAGGTGTAAGATATTCTTATTATGATCTTGATTTTAATTTCCCCAATGATGAATAATGATAACGGTTTGTTTGCTTGTTTTTTATGTGTCTCTTGGGCATCTGTATGTGTTCTTTGGAAAAATATCTAATTAGATAGGCTACCCATATTTTTTGTTGGATTATTGCTTGTTTTGGGTTATATGAGTTCTTTGTAGATAATAGGTATTAGTCCTTTGACAAATGTGTGATGTGTAAAGACTTTCTCCCACTTGACAGCATGTCTTTTTGTCTTGTTTTGGTTTTTATTGAGGTGATATTGGTCTACAATGTTGTATATAATTCAGAGGCATAGGCTCATGTCTCTTATGTTACCACACCACACTCACCACCAAGACACCCATAATCCACCAGAGTCCACTGGACCAGTCCACCCCACCCATGACTTTGTTTTCCATCTTCTCCCTTACTCTCTAGTTTTGTTTTGACTGACCCTTTGTTTTTGTTTCTATATATGAGTAAAAACAGCTGGTGTTTGTCTTAACCCTCTGAATTCTTTTAATTATCAGAACCCCTTCTAGTTTCATCTATGCTATGGCAAGAGTTCATCTGTTGAAGAGACTTTCTTTTCTCTATTGTATACTTCTTGGCCCCCTTGTCATAGATTAACTGTCCATATAAGTGAAGATTTATTTGGGGCTCTAAATTCTATTCCACCAGTATGTGTGTCTATTTATACTTAAATACCATACTGTTTTGGAGTATAATTTAAAGTCTGGTAGTGTGATACCTCTGGTCTTTGTCAGTATTGATTTATTCAGCACCATGGACAGGAGCATCCAAGCCTGCCCATGCTTGTTCCCTGTGCCCTCTGCAGACTGGAGACATTTTAGTTATGTCTGAAACTAGTTTCCTTGGTTTAACTGTTTCTCCTCATTGATGAGTTTAATTACACCATAGTTGTTATCTTCTATCAAAATTACTTGTTTTTTTTTATCTCCCCTACCACACTTAGGGGTACATTTATTAGCCTCACTTTGCACAAGTCCTGGGGCATGGTAGACTCAACAAATTATAAAGTAACAAATGTTTCAATGGTCACATAGATTTCAGGGGGAAACAGTAAACTCTAACGCCACACTTAGATAAAGCAAGTCTGCAAGGAAACCAAAGCCATGTATTTGTTATTACCCCTTCAGGTATCAGTTCTAAACCCTGACTGTTCATCAGAATGCTCTAGAAATTATTGGAAAAAGCAATACTAAGATGTTACTCTAAAAATATAGTATAAGAATTCTTGGTGGAGATTATGTATGTATTTGGGAGTGGTAGAGAATTTCCACAGGGGATGTCCAAGGACATGAAATAATTCTTCTACAGCAGCCTATAAGTGCTGCCAAATAGGGACATTAAGTATCTGAGAGGGGGTGACAGCTCCAGCTGCTCTGGTTTAAATGAGCCACAGTACCCAATATTTTCAGCTAGGTGAACTGGTGATCATCAAGAACTGTGTCTATATGCTGACACCTGCTGGCCCCTCATGCATGGTACAAAAGTTCTCCTAAAATTACTCTTTCAGAGAAAGAAAAATACCGGATGGTTTCACTCATAGCAGGAGTATAATGGATCAGGCAAGAAAATAACAAAAATAATGAACAGCCATATACCAGAGACATTCTGTGGGGGCGGAGTGGGGAATGGGATCAAAAACGGGGGCGGGGGAAGGGAGGGAAATGCACGGGACTATGGTGGTGGCACAGGGGTGATTTGGTGATGGGAAACCCGCGGGGATTACAATCGAGATGGAAAAAAATGTGCAAAATGATGTAAAAATAAACTCTGTAATAAAAAATTAATTAATTAATTAGCTAATTAATTAATTAATTAAAAATATATATGAAAAAAGATCACTCTTTCAGGCCCATCCCTGGCCGTGTGCAACCAACAAGCATACAGTCCTACAGTCCTCAGAAACATTTCACTTCCAGAGTGATACAAGTAGCACGTGGGGAAATTGCACTGTGTTCAACCAGAGAAGCAAAGAAATGCCAACAGCACAGTAAATATGAAAATCTGTTTCAGCTTTTAATTTTTTTTTACACAAACGTCACCTTACAGACAATCTCTGTAGAACCAGCCACCAAAATTTCTCATCAACTGCATGTGCTAAACATGTTTTATTAAAACTTGAAACCACCTACATTATAAGTAATTTGAATTGCCAGAAACATGTATAGTATTTCAGTCACAGCCATTTAATGTTTCTCTTTTTTTTTTTCCCGGAAATAGGCAGATGGAATTTATATCTATATAAAAGGGGTTTCTGCCAGATTTCCCAAAGATCTGGGGGCACTTACTAAGTAGGCATTTTATTCAGTTCAATTCAGAAAAAAAATTCCTGGGTGTCTTATTGCATCCAGCATTATAAAATCTGAGCTAGTCCAGTTCTCCATGAGTGTGGCCTCTGGTTAGACAATGTAAGTGGCAACAACTCACACCAAACAAGTTATTTGAATGAAGTCAAATTTTTGGAGTGAAAACTCCCTGAGGGAGACGATCTCAAACACCTTCTATTTCCCTATCGTTTCCATTTTCTTATTTTTCATTTTGGTGACTTTTCTATTCTTGGATTGAGTGTGCTCCCACACCATGTCCTGCTGTCCTGTGTGGCTTGCAGGCTTCTTGCCACTCACTGAGGCTGCAGGGGGTGTACACAGATCCAGGGCCGTCATCTGCAGCAGACTTGAGAGTAAAAGACACATAGATTCGAGACTTTTACTTCTCATCTGCCCTTCAATCCCATCTCAAAGCTCTATTTCACAAGGATGCAGGGCTCCCCCTTATATGTCAATTTACTCAGCCCAGTAGCAGTAGGTACAATTGAAATGTGGGCTTTTGTGGCTGAAGTCATGAAGAATTTTTATTTTGGCTTTCATACTGAACATTTCAGTCTGTCATCATAAAGTTCCCTTGATTATTTCCTGGACATGAAACCTGCCTTCCTTGGTTCATTGCCTGTGTTAGAGGCTACAAAAGGACAATTTGCTGAGCTGTGAAGAGTCAGTACAACAGTACACGGTCAGAAGCTGTAGGTGGAAACTGGAAAGGTCCCAAACTACTGTAGAGGACATCCGTAATGAAGTCACCCCATCTTTCAATCGGATAATTTGCCTCATTAAGCTGGGGATTGCGTTTTCTCCATAGGTCTTCTGTTACGACAAACTTGTGATTTTTATAGTGTTTTAAAAGCACTGCAATTTTATAGAACAGTGTGAGTAGAAAAGGAAAAGCACAGCAACTATAACAACTTTTATACACTATCTGGTAAAGACTGACTTAGAGGGAGGACAAAATGCAAAAATAAATAAATAAAGGCAAGAATAAAAAAGAAAGGCAAATAACAAAGGGCAAGATTTCTTGGAAGTTCTAAATGTAGGGAAATAATTAAAATACAAGTAACTGTTTTAAAGAAAACTCAGACTCTTTTTTAAAAATGTTTTATTTTTATTTATTTATGCTACAAGAACTGGGGTGTTGGCCAGAGGTGCAGGGTGGTGAGAGGATTCACCAGAGACAGAGCGGGGAGCAGAACAGGCAGGTGTACTGAAATACACTGCTGTGGGGAGCAGCAGGTGAGACAGGAGAGGTCTGCTACGCCCTGTGGGTCAGGTCCCTGGGGGGGATCAAAGGCAGGCTGCAGTGGCTGGTAACAGTTTGATAGTGCTAAGACTTAACCCCTGTGCACCAGGGAGGCCCAAAACTCAAAATCCTCCTAAAAAGCAAAATGAGAGCAAAAAGACCTGACAACATGTTAGTTACCTGCATTTATTAAAAGAAGCCTCCAGACAACCCAAACAAGCTAATTCACATCATTTTTGGCTTTCAAATACATTGCTTTATTTCTTTGCATCCAATTACTTAACAACTTCCCTTCTGCCTTGACTATTATTAAAATATCTTTCTGTTCCTAACAGAAAACTCCAGGCAGACATTGAGGAGTTCCCAGAAGAATACTGAAAGATTAAAAAAGGCAATTTGGCACCAGAATTTTCCCCAGAAAGTGGAGAAAATTACTGACTAGTCCTTATGCACTTGAGTAAGGATTAAGACTCCATATGTTGAAGTGTAGGTGTTTCACGAAGCCTCCAGTGATCAAATATGAGCCTGTTATTAACCGTTCTTAAAAGGTTATGTAAAGTAGATACGTCATAAATGGATGATCTGGAATATTCAGATACTTTATCCTTTCACCACACATATTTGATGTGCATTCATCTCTATCCTGAAAAGTAGAGTAATCCCATTGTGAGTCACAGACATTAACTTAGAATACTCTAATATGACTTCCTCATCCTATTTGGAGGAAAGCATGTATCTTCCTTACTAAATAATGGAAAGATAAAGAAACCCAGAACTGGAAATACTGAGTTTCTATATTCTATTTGCAAATCTACACATGAGAGTATATATGAGCTACACTCTTTTTAACAGTATATTTCTAGCAAGTAAAATCTCTCAGGTTGCTCATTAAATACCATTTAAAAATTCATGTGAAATATTTTTACATTAACATATTTACACTTACCAAGTTAAACTGAACTAAAGTCATAATTATTTCACCTTTAGAGAATACAGTCCACTACCATACAGAGCTATTTTTAGCTCTAAATTAGAAATGTAGCTAGTATATATAACTCTATTTTAGTTCTACATTAGATTTTTTAGCTCTATATTAGCTCAATTATTAGATAAAGTGAAATTATTTCACCATGGATTGTATTGAAAAATACAATCCATGCTTGGGATATTCAGACATTTAGGAGGAAAACTAGCAGCACATTAAATGCACTTTCCACACTGTGATGGTCTCTTAAAAGTGCAAAATTCATCACTTTTGCAAAGGTCACAGTAGAAAGAGATTTCTCCAACATAAATCACTTTTCCTTCAGCTTCACTTTCTGCAGATAATCTGACTTCTGGAAGTAGTTTCTGACATGGTCCTGTAGTTGTTAAAGATGAGTGAATAACGTGGCGTCCTCCTGCAAGCTATGGGGAGATGCGCTCCACAGTGTACTACGCTGGGCGGGAACTTCATCAGATATCTTTTCTCATGGGTCTCCCTTTTTTTTTTAAGATTTATTTATTTATGCATTCATGCATACAAGAACGAGGTCTCCCTTTTCTGATCCCAGGGCTGTGCCCCAACTGTCTGTGAGCTTCTGCTTTCAATCAGCCACAACTGTGTACTGACTCATTAGCATCTCAGAAAGTGTTTCTTCACCTTGGAGACCCAGGGGAAGGACTAGGGCGGCCTCCTTTGAGATTTAATGTTCTCAGGTAACATAACAGAAACAATGTCTCCTTCCTACCTGCTTGGTTTGTTCCACCCACTTTACCCACTGTGAAGACACAATGTATTGAGTTAAAAATAGCAAAACTACATTGAGAAAAGGTTTTTGGCAAGAATAGATATATGTATAAGTACTTGTATGTATGTATGTATTCTGTCCTCACAGTTTATATACATTTACAGCCAGATTTAAAACTGGAGGATCTAAATACACATTTCATCAAAGAAGGCATACAGATGGCCAGTAGAGACTTGAAGCAATGTTCCACATCACTAGTCACCAGGGGAATGCAAATCAAACTAGAACGAGATTTTACCTGTACCAGTTAGAATGACTGATAGCAAAAAATAAAGTGTTGATGAGGATGTGGAGAAAAAGCTGTGGTGGGCACTGTTGGTGGACAGGTAAATTGGTACAGCCATTTGGATAACAGTGTGCAGGTCCCTCAAAAAGTTGAAACTAAAACTACTATATGATCCAGTAATTCCACATCCGGGTATTTATCTGAAGAAAACAAAAATATGAATTCAGAGAGATATGTGCATCTCTCTGTTCAGTGAAGAGTTTGGCCTTTAGGTCAAGAGATAAGGAAGGTGTGGTATCTGTGTACACTGAAATACCACTCCGTTTAAAATAAATAAAAAGACAAAATCTTTCCATTTTCCACAGCTAGATGGCTCTTAAGAGGATTATGCTAAGTCTACTTAACTCAAAAGGAGAAATACAAATACTTGTGATTTCACTCATTAGAGTGAAACAAATGAGCAAGTAAAAATAAACCCTGAGACTCTGAGAACAACATGGTGGTTACCAGAGGGGACAGAGGGTGGAGGAAAGAGAAGAGAGGAGTGAGGAACCAGATATGGGTGGTGTGTGCGGTGTGGCTTACAGGTTGCTAAGGTGGAAATGTTACACCTAAAACATTTACGACATTGTAAACTTACATTAACCTCTTTCAGGAAAAGAAAGAAAAGAAATGAGGATCTGACACAGACAAAGTTATATTCTGTGTATGTAATGTAAACTCTGATCATTGGTTTTTTGTTTTGTTTTGTTTTGTTTTGTTTTTTTCTTGGAATGCAAGTACCTGATTTATTCTGATGCCACAGCAACCACTTCAAAGAGATCCAGCTGGAGTCAACAGATCCCAGCCACAGGTCAGGCCAGAGGCTGATTTAGATAAATGATAAGTTGTTTCTTCCTTTTTCATTTCTTCTCTTTTGTCACTCTCCCCACATTCTAACTTTCCACTCTGTTTTAAGTTTACCAATAAAAAATGAGCCAGAAAAACCCCAAATTTCTCCCACCCTCAGACCCAATAAAAGGAAAAGCCAGCTTCCTGTGTTTCTTCCTCCTCTCTACCTCCTCTACTCAGGCTTCCTCTTCTCTCCTTCTTCCCTTCCTCTTGCTCTTCTTCATCCACAGCAACTCACAGATGTGCATTCTAGAGTTTGTACGAAACATCTGTTTTTCCTCTGCAGTTCTTGCTAGAGGCTTCTTGCAGCCATAAGAACCACAAGACTGGTCTGTCACAGCACTTATGAACAACAGATTGAGACCAGCACAGAACACCGTGACAAGCAAATAAAAATATATAACACAATAAGGTGGTGTTAGTATAGA
>NW_004567131.1:26013268-26019519 GCF_000260355.1 Condylura cristata
GGGAATCGAACTCATGCGCAAGTGGCTTAAGCTTCTTAGTGCTGTGCTTTACCCCGCTGCGCCACCAGGGAGGGCCAAAAAGGCAGAGATACTGCATTTTTGGTGAGCCTCAAGTCATAGGTAGAACAGTGGGCCTTGTATATGAAAGCATGAAGTTCCAGAAATTGCTTGTTATATGTTTGGAAGCATTAAGATGGATTAACATCTGCACACAGCAGTTTTAATATGGCCATTTTGGTGCAATCGCTATAAAATTACCCTGTCAACACATTGAAGCTCTGACTTTTTAATTATTAAATCATCCAAATCTTTTATTCCTTTACTCCCTATACCAATCATGGCAGCTTGCAGTTGATCCTTCATTTATTTTCTTTATTTCACCAATTTTTCTGAGCCTATATTGTCTTTACAAATAATGAGTGATGATGGGAAACCCACGGGGATTACATTTGAGATGAAAAAAAAATGTACAAAATGATGTAAAAATAAATTATTATATTTAAAAAATAATGAATGAAACAAAGCTATAATTCGATTTGTCTCCAAGGTACCCAAAATGATCACTACATGGCTTTAAATGGATCAGACCAGTATCTAATATACTCCCAATCAAGTAAGATTATCTCTATTAGAAACACATTAAATGGCAGCTGTGTTGTACTTCAAATGAAAAACAAAAGTGACTGTGTTTGCTTCCTTGTGCTGCTGTAAGAAATGATCACAATCGGGTCTTCTCTGGTGGTGCAACCAGTTAGGACGCAGCTCTGTGGGCTAGCTGCAGCCGCTTTGGTGCAAGTTTGATACCCAACCCCGAAGGTAACCCGCATGGTGCAGCAGACCTCTCCTGACCTGCCCGCTGCTCCCCTCAGGAGTGTATTTCATGGAGCTACTTGTTTTGCAACCCACTCTGTCTCTGGTGAAGCCCCTCATCAGCCCCTGCACCTCTGGCCTGTACCCCAGTTCTGTATGCATAAATAAATAAAATTTTGGAGGAAAAAAAAAAAGAAATGAACACAACCTGGTGGCTTCTAACTGTAAAAATACGTATGCTCTCACAGTTGTGGAAACCAGAAATCTGAAATCAGGGTGTCTGCAGGTATGTGCTCTCTCTAAGGGCTCCAGGGAAGAATCCATCCTTGCCGCTTACCAATTTCTAGTGTTTACCATCAATTTTTGGCTAACGTGGCTTGCAGCTGCCACAGTGATTTGATAATCATTTCCCCTGCTTTAGTTTATGTGTCTAGAATCTCTGAATCTCCATTTTCTCATAAAGACACCTGTCGGAGACCAGCTCCAACCTTTGCGGTGTCGCCAGGCAGCACAGGCAGGACCCTAAGATGGGAAGGCGTTGGTGAGCCGACATTCCAAAAGGGGGAGAGGGGAGTGGACGCGAAGAAGACAAGGGAGTCAGGATAGAGTGCAAGTCTTCCTGCTTTTCCTTCAGCAGGTCTTTATTTATACTGTGTAGCAAGTAGTTAATTGTAATAATGCATAGGGTAACTTAATGAGATATCTCCATAAAACATTCTCAAGGACAAGGGAAAAAGCATTCTTCTGTTTACAATTTATGGTATGCTAAATTATACGTTTTTGTGACAGTTATCATATATACAGCTGTCTAGTTATCATCAAAGGAGGAGGAGTCTGGAAAAGGGTGAGCTTGTTAGCAAAAGGTTGTTAAGGGTCTTGGGATAGTAGTAAATTGTGTTAGCAGTGTTATCAGTGATTATCTAAGGAAGAGCTAATGGGTAATTTGAGGCTAGCAGAGAGTAGTTAGTGTTTGCTTTAAAAAGGAGTAAATTAAGAGAAAGTTGTATACTTGTATATCAAACGACACCTGTGTAGTCAAGGTTAAAATTTGTCCATGAGTCCTTATGCCCTGGGAGCCTTATCTGAAGTTTATTTTTTATTCAAAGAAACCAAGGAAGCCTCCCAGGAGTTTTTTTTATGTCCTGGGGTCTTATTTCTCCTGGGGCTTGCCTTTTGTCTCAGGAGACAGAGGAATTTCTCCTCCTGGGGCAGCTTGCCTGAACAAGGCAGCTGCTGTGTGGCTAGTCTTTCAGGATTCTACTATGTAGTCTTTAGATAAGGAAATTCACCTATGTCTCCTATTCAGAGATTTGATCAGCAAGGAATTTCCTCTTCTGCCTCCCAGGATGACTCAGGTAGAAAAACAAAAACCCACTAAGTAGTAGATAAGGTTTAAGGGACTTCTATCTTAGTTGATCTCCACTATAGTAATATTAGTCATAAACTTTGTGCACCTATGTACCTGTTTTTAACCTTGATTGATTTTAGAATGTTATATCTCAGCTAAAGGGCAATACGACCCTAAACTGTTCTTAGAAAAAAAAAAGATGATTGTAATCTCTCAGCCCAGTTCATGTACTGATGTCATCCCACTGCTTGCTCCTAATGTATAAAATAAACCTCTGCTGAAAGCAGAGCAGGAAGACTTGCACCCAACTCTGATTCCCGTGTCTTCCTCACTCCCCTTTCCCCTTTTTCTCCTTCCCTTTTTAGGAATCTCCGCTGGCAGATGCCTGTCCTGCCTCCAGATACCTCAATAGTTGGAGCTGGCCTCCAACAGCTGTTCCTCTCTTCTCCACTGTATAGTGTCTCTGGCTCAGCGTTGTTCATTGTTTTCATTTTTACTCTATTACATTTGTTTGTCTCTCTCTTTTTTTCACCCTGATACCTTACACTCCTGCTATGAGTGAAACCATCCAGTATTTTTCCTTTTCTTTCTGGCTTTTTTCACTAAGCATGATTCCTTCCAGCTCCATCCATGATTCTGTAAAAAGCATAAGTTTATCTTTTTGATTGCTGAGTAATATTCCATTGTGTATACATACCACATCTTCTTGATCTATTTTGGGGGCATTTGGGCTGACTCCATATCTTCCCTATTGTAAATAGAGCAAAAAACATAGGGGTGCAGGTGTCCTTTTAAATTAATGTTTTTGTGTCCTTTGGATAGATGCCTTCTCATTTTCTTTCTCACTTTAACTGAAAGAGAATTTTGTATGATGTGGGAAGTTAATCACTTAATGTTTTCAATATTGATCAGTGTTTTTATTAAACGAATGGGTAATTTGTTCATGCATGCTCTACTTTGATAGTATAATCTATGTCACATGTTTACTAAATGCCATACATTTTGTTGTTTAAAAAAAAAGATTGTTAGCCCCCACAACCTCACTGCCTCTTTTCTTATCACAAGAACTCATCCTTTCAGATGCTTTGCTTGGCCACTCCCATTATAATTCAACTTTCTCCCAACTTAGCTCTACATGTACATCACACAACTGAGCAGAGCGCTTCCACTATGATTACCCATTTCAAACAGGCCTGAAAATATGATTATGTTTCTGTTATCAACTCACTTTCCTGTTCTCAACTCACTTTCCGTTCTCTGCAATGACCTTGTCTTTCTCTGCCACGCATATCTGTGACCTGCCTAACTGCCATTTCAACCCCAACAGAGGACACTCCTTTCCCCCCACCCATTACAACGAAAATAAAGGCTTTAGAGTAGAAGTTACTTGTCTTACAGTTATCATAAAGAAGAAAATCCTTATCTAATATAACCAACCTTCCTTCCTCTATGGAGGTCCCATTTCTCTTATCTTTCACCATTAGTTATCTCTATTTCCTCTAAAACAGTAATTCCTCACTTTCATCTTTTCTTTCTATTGAAAGACCATTAAAACAGGCTCCTTTGGGCCCTCCCTGGTGGTGCAGCGGGTTAGGATGCAACACTGCAGGCTAGCTGCAGCCGCTACAGTGCAAGGTCAATCCCGACCCCAAAGCTGCCCACATGGCGTGGCAGATCTCTCCTGACCCGCCTGCTGCTCCCCTCAGCAGTGTACTTCATCAATCTGCCTGTTCTGCTCCCCTCTCTGGTGAAGCCTCTTGTCACCCCCTGAACGTCTGGCTTGTACCCCAGTTCTGTATGAATAAATAATTTTTTTTTAAAGTCCCCTTCAACTCCATATGTTCTATTCACTGCTTCCCTGGCCCTCTTTTTCTCTTCCCCTTCAACTCCATATGTTCTATTCACTGCTTCCCTGGCCCTCTTTTTCTCTTCCTAGGGAAACTATTCAAAAGAGTTACCTTGTTCACTATCTTCATTTGCTCACCCCTTTTTATTCGCTCCACAACTCACTTTGGCCTCCAGTCCATGATGCTGTTAAAATAGGTCTCTAAGGACACTAACACTGTTAAAGTCAAGGCCCAGGTCTTGATCTTCATCTTGTATTCCTGTCACTGTCTCTGGTCATGGATGACTCCCACTCTTGCCCATAACACTCCTTTCTCCTGGCTTGCCTCCCAACCCTTTTGAGTTTTTCATTGTTTTTCCTAGGGTTTTTTTCTTCATCCCACTCACTCTGAGCAATCAGTGGCCACCTGCACAGATTTCTCCAGTTGTTTATCATGAACTCCACCTCTCCTCTGAGCTTCAATCCTCAACATACAGCTTTAGAGTCTCCACTTGGGTGTTTCAAAGGACTCATCTTGCTAAAAGAAAACTCACGATCTTCTCTCCCTCAGTACAGTCCTCTTTGGGGCTCCTCATGACAACAAAGCAACAGCACGTCCATCATTCCCTGAGCTTGAATCTGAGGCGCCATCCTTGGCTCCTCCCTCCTCTCTCAGCCACATCCAGTTACCACAGCCCCATCAGCCGCCTTCCAAACAGCTCCCAGGTCCATTCATCTCTTTCCCTTTTCACTACCATCAGCCTAGTCCATCATCATAGTTCTCTTCCTCAGAAATCTTCTTGCACTCATTCTTTCCCTCATCTGCTCAAGTCCCCAACTACAGCCAAAGAGATTTTTCTAAAACATAAACTCCCCCAGTATAAAATATTATGTAACACAACCTCACCTCTTTTAGGATGTGAAAACAGTTACTGACATGACCCTACACAGTTTGCCCCTCCTGATCTTTCTCTTTCTAGATGCCCCTAGAAGTCCAGAGCTTGCCAGCACTTTGGTCACACTGGCTGATATTCAGTTCCTCGTGATTCTGTCACCCTCACCCTTCAACTCATCAGCAAATGCCGTGGGTTCTGCTTTGAAACGGTATCTTGAATCCTAACTCTTCTCACCCAACCACTGTTAGAATTCTGACTCAAGCCACCAGCTTCTTTCCTCTGGATCATTCCCACAGCCAAGCAATCGCATTGTTTTTTGTCTTGTCCCATTCAAATCAATTTTCTAATCACCAACTGTTATAGGACATCCCCCTATGTGAAGTGAGTTGTCTGATCGTGGGTCTTCATTCATGCACTTAAAGTGACATAAAAAGACTCAACTGAAGGCACACACACAAAAGGAAAAGGTTAATAAGGGGTTTATTTATAATAGAAGGGGAAATGAAGAAATGGATATTTCAGGGAGAGAGTGATAAGTTGGTAAATGCACCCAACCAGTTCCACTGCCATGGAAGTCCAGTGGCACACTGAGAGCTGGTGAAAAGTCAAGGCAAGCCAAGAGCCAAAGGCTCAAGAACTAAAAGTCAAGAGAGCAAGAGATGCCCAAGGCCCGGATAGCTGGTATTATGCCAACTTGGCTGCTTAACTCCTTCCTCAGGTCCCAGCATATTTCCCTGCAATGTGATGGCTTTGGATGGAGTCCACAAACCCATGGAGTTCCTTCAGGGCATCATTTCCCCCTAACACTAACATGACGCCATACAGCATAAGTCAAATCATATACTCCTTGCTAACAACCTTCCAATATTCCCCATGGAAATTAGGACGAAATCCAGAGTCACCAGGACTGCTTGATCTGGGCTCAGCCCACGAATCTGCCCCACACTTTAGCTGTATTCTAGTCACACCTGCCTTCTTTCCAACTTTTTACACTCCTTCCTCAAGATCTTTTCTTGATCTTCCTTCTCTTGGAATGCTTTTCCAGGTCTCTCCCTGCTTCATTACTTTGTTTTTAATTTTATGTCTTTTTACATCTCTTTTCACTTTTTGCACGATGTATGCATTCTCATCTCAGTTATAGCCCCCATGAAAGTCCGACCACCAATTCACCCTGCACCATCACCATCATCCCTTGTGCTCTTCCTACCCCTGTTTTGATCCTACTTCTTTCTCCCCTCCTGAAGAATGTCTTTGGTTTATAGTTGCCTACTGATTTTGATATGTACCTTATTATAATTACTTTTTTTCCTGATCCCTTATTTGGGTTCCCTACCTTGAGTGAAACCATCCGGTATTTTTCTTTTTCTTCCTG
>NW_004567131.1:26020034-26055601 GCF_000260355.1 Condylura cristata
TTTTAATTTCCCTAAAAATAATCTTTGTATGTTAAATATTGCTTTCATTTATTACTTATTTTCCCCCAACTAGAATATGCCATTCTTGAGACAACGAATTGTTTTCTTCACTACTATTTTCATTGTTCTTAAAAGAGTAAGAGCTTACCCATTTCTCCTTAAATAAAAGAGTGACATATCTGAAACTGGCAAAGCTATATGTCTCACTGATCGCTTTTTGTCTCCACCAGCATTCCCACATATAAACCCTTGAAAACACAACTATATAGGACAAGAGAAGATTAATTCAACCATTCACAAATTCCCGCCCCCCAACTTTCTCTCAGGAAACTGCACTCCCTAAAGTCACCTTCAGTCCTTTGCTATTACCAACCCTCCACTCAAGACCCACCTTCTGCATATATGACTGACTTCTTTTCATTTCATTTTCTTTTTTTCTCTATTATCTTTATGATGCAGTTTTAGAAATGGAATCTCTGGGTCAAAGGGGAAGTGCATAGGTAAGCTAAATCGATACTGCTTAGCTTCCTTCCACAGGGGTTATGCCATTTTGTATTTCCACCAGCAACATGTGACAGATGGCTGCCTCACCCTCCAACTGCCTGTCTGTTTCCGAGAGTGTGTCAATCTGATAGTTGTGAAATGGCCCCACCAGGTCGCGCCCTTCCCCAACCCCACCCCAGGCTTCTTGGAGGGCCCCTAACTCCGGAGCTACTCGTGTCCCACCCGTGTCCCCCCAGGGGCTCCCCTGCAACACAGCCAACCCGGTTGTGACCTTCAGGCTGTGGGCTACGCAACAGCAACAGCGAAAGAGGAAGCACAGAGAGGACTGAAGCACACACTTGGGAAGTCTGTTGCAAAATAGGGATTTCTGGCTTTTGTGGAGCCATCATCTGGCCGCAAGTCCCTTCGCCACAAATATATCCCAGTGACCAGGAATCCTCAAGTGGAATCTCCCGAAAGGGGTAAGTGACACGGGAAGGGAGGGATGAGAGAGGACGGCACACGTTTTCACAGATTTTGTCAAGTCCTTTTCTGCAAGGTGGAGGGGAACCTAGGGGAATTGAGGCACAGGCTGGCTGAGGGGGAAAGGGGTCCCAGAGCTAGGGGAGTCTTCATGCCTGTTTCTGCGCCTCTCCCTAGCCAGGCGGGCTTCTGGCCCTCGTACAGAGCCGCGCGGCTCAAGCTCCACGTCTGCACGCCGCTGCGTGGGGAGCGCAGAGCTGACACCACTTCCTCCCGGCTCGAGCGCACCCCATCGCCCGTCCCTCAGGTGTCCCACGCCGAGCGCCTTCCCGCAGAGGCCGCCTGCGTCCCCGCAGAGAGGTCAAGGTAAGCGGTGGCCGCCGGCCGCCAAGCTGAGCGCAGCCGCGGAGACCCCCAGGCTGTCCAGCCCGCGGCCCCAGGGCCCGACCGGGTCCCGGCGCGGCCCGCTGAACGCGCGCCCCCTGCCCCCCTGGCGGGTCCCCCAGCGAGCGTCTCCCGCGTCCGCTCCGCGACCGACCGGATCTCCGCGAGACCAGCCCCACCGACGTTCGGTTCAGGCTCGCTCTCCCGCGTGCTGCCTTACTAGTTTGACTGATTTCCGCCCAGAAAGTTGCTCTCAGGCCAGGAGAGCCCGTATGAGCCCTCGCCAGACTAGGAACCCCTACCTGGTGACCTCTGGCGCTGTGGTTAAATGCAGGAAATGTGAGAGAATTTAAGTCTGGCCCATCTGTTTCCTTCCCTTAAGGCAGGAAAGACAACTGTTTCTTCTTTTTAAAAATAACTTTCCTCCCAATAACTGCCCCTTTCATTGTATAATAAGAAAGAGGAAACACTTGGACACGAGGCTCAAGTTTTTCAATTTAGCTTGGAATGAATGTCCACTTCCACAGCATGGAGGGAACTTATTGGTTTGCTTATTGGTGGGATTGGTGGGAACTTATTGGTTTGCTTATTGGTGGGATTGGTGGGAACTTACTTGCTTGCTTATTGAGTCCACTCAGGGGGGACTCAAAACCTTACCCAAAGTACCTCTTCTTTTCCTTCTGAGGTGTCTGTTAGTATCTCTATAAATGCTGACTATATTTTCTAGGGTCAAAAAGAACTTTGATTGTGAAACATGAAAGAGAAATAAAGTAATGGAAAGTCACAGAGGGAAGACACATGAACTTCTTGCTCTCTGGGACGAGTTTTCCTCTAAACTCTCTGTTATAGGGCCTGCGCATGGGTAGGCTGAAGGTAATAGTGGCTAGCAAAATTTAAAGAGGATCTATTAAGAAATCTTCTGCAGTGTCTTCCGGATGTGTTCCCTGTCTGCACTTAGTTGTGAAAGGGCCAAGAAATTCAGTGTCATCACTTAATTTTCACACTGCTGCTAATATTTGTCTTTTCTGAGTTATTTGGAGACTTGGGTTCTGGTTCCATATTTGTCTTTGACTAGACAAGAATGGTCTTGATTAACTTGCTTCTAAAGTGTTTTAACCCTCTGGACCTCAGCTAACATATCTGTAAAATGAGATCATTTGGGCTGCATTATCTTTGTCGTTAAAACAGCAATTGAGAAATTGCTGCATTGCTTCAACTTTGTCCAGTTTGGAATACTGGCAGTTAGAATTACCGGTCACTAACAAAAAAAGTATGGAGAAAATAATATCAGATTGTGTTAGATTGGAAACATCAATTCTTTTGATGTCTTTTGTTCCTGAGAATTTTCCTTCAGACACAGACTCAATTTCTGGCCTTCTTGTAAAATTTCTTTTCAGCAGAAAAACTGACTAGGGAATCAAGGTGCCCCAGCGTGGGCAGTCAGTGTTAGATTTCAAACATCTTTTATTACTATTTTTCAAGAATTACAGCTTTGTAATAGGGATTCTTTTATGATTTAGTTGCCTTACCTATTAGACACAATACTTGAATATGTAGTATCCATAATGTTTTGTATTTTTTATCTACCACCCACTATTTTTTGCCCTTTTTCACTTAAAAAAATTCTAGATGTTTTATATTCATATTACTGTCATATTACAATTAGAATGAGCTATTAATAAAATTCATTGCCATAAATGTCTATTTGAAACACCACTTTGGATTTTCTTTAGACCACTCTTTCAAAAAGCATTTGTTTCATTGACTGCTAATCCTCTTTAAGTATTTTTAAACTTAAAACTTTTATTGAGTCCACAAATTCTATAATAAATTAAGTTTGCATGTTAGAGTCTCTCACACAAACCTTTTAAAATTCTATAGGGCCTCATAGGTTTATTTCATAGACAATGGAAAATCTTAGGAATTCTCCCCTTAAAAGAAAGTAATTCTTAACATAGTATTTTTAGATGAAAGTGTATTTGTTTTATGAAAATGTATTTGTTTTATGTCATCATAAGTGGCAAGTAGCTTAAAAATGAGGCATTTATTGTGAATTCAGGACATTAAAAAATGCCAGCATTTAAGATCTTAAATTGGTGTGCTGGTTGTATAGGGATGTTTATATGCATTACAATTATCATTATCATGTGACACAAGACTTTTAGCAGAAACTGCAGTCTGCAATGTAACAATTAGATTTTTCTGGAGGAGAGAGAACAGCAGCACTAAGGAATGGTATTGACAGAGCTATAATCAGTTTAAACGGCTAGATTGGAATGCAGGGTGATAGGGGAGGGCCTGAAGGAAGCTTCTAGGGATCAGAACAGGTGACTTGACACACCTGTATGCCCATACCTAGATATATTCATGACCCCATAGTTAGGATACAATAAATGTTGATTACATGTGCAGCTTATATCCACCTCTGGGCAGTACCATCAAAATGTCTCAAGCCCCTGAAGCCTGGTGACCCCATTAGCACCACCACGGAGGCATGAGCAGGTAGCACCATTCCACAGTACTCCATCTTCTCAGTCCATGTTCTGGGGCTTGAATGAATAAGCAGTCTCCATACACTTCCTGAACATTGACTGTGAACTTGAATTACTCATATTCAACTATTTTCATTTAACTAAACTTCCTCTTTATCACCAAATGGTAAGAGTAAATAGTAATTTCCGTGTTTATTTGCTTATATTTTGTGTCAGACCCTGTGATACCTGATTTTGGTGCGTCATTTCGTTAATCCTCTTATCCTGTGATTATACCATTCTTACTCCCTTTATGACTGAGGAAATGAAAGCACAGAGAGTTTAGGAAACTTACTTAGGGCAGCAGAACTGAGATTTGGAACCAGTCTGATACCAACACCTGAGATGCTGAGCCAGGAACAAGGACTCAAATGGTGAAAAACTTGGGTCCTTTCCTCAGGGAACCAGTCTCACAGGAGAGGCATGGATGGACAGTTGTCTTTTGACACATGACAAGGATGTGTGCTATGGCAGCAAATGTGAGGACCCTACACCTCTTTGAGGTCAGATGAGAAAGTAACCATGCAAAAAACTTGGCTTGTTATCGTGGGACACAAGATACAATCAGTGTTGAAGCTATTATCTTTGTATATGTCTTTGGAAAATATAACCTACTTTGACAGCCATCATACCTTTTCGTTGTTATTTTTATATGTTCTCACTCTTCTCAGTAGCTTCAAAATTGATGTGTGGAGGGGCTTGGTAGTTGGCACATATTTTCAAGGGAGAGTCTATAGGATTTCTTGACAGAGTGAATGTGGGTTGTGAAAGAAAATGGAGTAGAAGTTGGCTTGAACTTATATTTTGGGTTTAAGCAATTGAAAGGATGGAATTGTTATCAATCGCAATAGGACAGTTGGAAGAGAGACTAGCAGTTCAGTTTAGGATACTGATTTGAACTAGTGATTGATAATAGCTATGTGCTTACTATATGTTAGGTTAATGTTCAGGCTAAGTAACTATTTGGGGAAATAATGTTGTTCTCATTTCATAAACTAGAAATGGCAGTTAAGGAATTTCAGAAAATTTTCCAAGATTGTAAAGTATAAAAATGAGATATAAAACTGGATCTTTAGGGCCCTCGCTGGTGGTGCAGTGGGTTAAAGCACAGCACTAAGAAGTTAAAGTCACTTCAGCACGAGCTCCATCCCCACCCCGGAGCTGACCTGCATGACAGGACACAGCACTCCTGCCCGCCCGCTGCCCCCTCAGCAGTGTACTTCGTGGATCTGCCTGTTCTGCTCCCCACTCTGTCTCTGGTGAATCCTCTCACCACCCCGGCCTTTGGTGAATCCTCTCACCACCCTGGCCTGTACCCCAGTTCTGTATACATAAATAAATAAATCTTAAAAAAAAAAAAACAGATCTTTGGGATCCTAATGGTTTAACAATTCTTTCAAAACTTGTCAAAAAAAGTTGACCAGCAATCTTTAGTATATAGATAAAAACAAGAATGTAGTCCACCAATCAGTAATGTTCCACCTCCATAAGAAGACATAACATTGAAAATTATTTTTAAGTGAAAGGGAAAAAATAAATGCTAAGAAACCCCTTAGTCATTCATAAATTCAAAACCAGGGATATGATTTTTATGCAGTACAAGATTTCTGTGAGCTAAACAGCAGAAGGGAAGTCAAAAGTCTTTTCCACAAAAAAGCTTCTTGGTGCATATATTTTAAAAGTATTTCTACTTTCACAATCTCATGTCAGTTTTGGAAGAGAGGAGAGCTTCTTCAATGCACGGCTGGTTTTCAAATGGATTCAAATATTAGAGCAGAGCTGAAGTCTCACTATTAACTGTTAAAGTATGTTAGATTCCGTTATCAGTGTTATGTAAACACATCTCTGATGATAAGTGTGTGGTAAACATCGCTATTTTGACATTGAGAAAGCTAAAAGCCGTTATTAAGACACAGCTACTGAAATCGAGATTAATGGCATTTCATTTAATTGCAATAGGTATCAAAGCAATGTTGTAAGGAAATAGTATGACTCAGCAGAATGTCGCTTGCCTGGACTAACAATTAATAGACTGGTCTTGTCACCAGGCTAAAGTACAGTCTTCAATGAAGTTCGTTATTAGAATTTCACCTAAAAAAAAAAAAAAAAAGAGAAGAAGAACAAATTGGTTAAGTGAAGGGGAAAAAATACAAGATCCTTTCAAGTAATTTACAATGTATTACCTCAGTCAAGTTAGTGATTCAGTAAACTTATTTGTGACGGTTGTATTTATATAAATAAACTCATCTGAGCTGACATGAAATTCACAACCAGCAATAAATAGATTAGGCGTGGGGTGTGGTATTTGTTTGTTTTCTCAGGGAGAATGAGGTCCTTTTGCTAAGTTCCAGAATGATACTGCCATTAGTGTGTTTGTTAGATGCATGGCATCTTACATCCCCTTTTGGAAGCAACATACAGAAATGGTGTTGCTCAAGCCCGGAATGTGTGTCATGCACTTGTGTTCTGTGAACAGACGGGAGGCTCTCATATCTTCTATTGAACAGAGAAACTGAAAGCCCGGGGTAGAAGCCCTCCAGGTGCAGCTTCCAGGGGGGAGCCCTCCAGGTGGGAGGAAGCAGCAGAGACTTACAAAGGCTTTAGTTCAGTGAAACTGCTCAGTATACTGTAACTGGAACATTTTGGTTACTCAATTTCAGCAACCATCTGTTGAGGCCCAATCGTGTGTCTGTCAGTGTGGAGGTATAAAATATAATAAGATATGGCCTCTAACCTCAAGAAGTTTCTAGTCTGGTGAGAGACAGGCCTGTAAATAAACGCACTACAGTGTGTTATGCTCTGTCAGAGGTACAAAGTAACATGGTGAAGAGCCTGGTGATAGGAAAGATGTTGTAGGTGGGTGACCAAGAGATGCTCAGCAGGATAAAGGTCTGTCCAGGTGACCCCTGTGGCCGAAAGCAACCCAGAGCACCTCATGTGTGAAACTGTATGGCCAGAGCACAAAGTGCAGTAGGAACAGAAACGGGGTGATACTGATTTAATACATCAGGTATTGCTTTCCTGCGATGCAGCCACCACCAGCTACCGTCTTTCAGTCACCGGCTCAGGTGCTTGTGATAACGGAGCTGTAGAGGGCTAGGTCAGCGCTGCCCGTGGAAATAAATGTACACCACGTAGTTAACTTTAAATTCTCAAGAAGCCGTATTAGCAAAAGAAAAAAAGATGCAGTCATTTTGCAATATATTTTGACTATGCCCAAAAATATCTTTCATATTCATTTTACTAAATGACGTCAAATTTTAGCAATAATAAAATTATTAATAAACTCGTGTTCTGCTTGTTTGTTTTCATAAGTCCTCCAAATTCAGTGTTCGTTAGCCTGACAGTTAGCCACAACTCAAGAGCTCAGCTACAGGTGGTGAGTGGCTAGTGGCTGCTGACAAGGAAGTGAGCGGCATTTTCTACGAGAAGGGGCGGCCCTAGGCTCCCCCACCTAGAGTGCTTTATTAGCCTCTACTGCCAAGCAGGTTGTCACTGTGGCTTTTCCTTTTACCTTTTTCTCTTCCCTTCACTCTCCCTTGTTTTAGACGTGCCTACCAAATAAAAAGGGCTGAAAAAGAAGGAAAATAAGTAGTACAGGCGTGTAGCAAAACCCACATCCTGTAATGTGGTCTGTTTCCCTTGGCAACCGTGGATGTCAACATTTTTTTTTTTTGGCTTCCACCTGTCAGCTCACAAGCATGACATACATTCTTAGCAACAACACCCCTTGCAGTGGTTCTCAACTCCACAAATACACCCCCTCTTTCAGAGAAGGAGTTAGTGATAAGATTGGGGTGAAGTTGGAGTTGTGAAGGTATGGCTTGAAAAAGTCTCAGAGAGCAGCCCTCACATTGGAGTTGCAAAAAAATATTTATGAACCAGATGTTGGATAAAAAGTTAATATCCGTGCGTGTGTGTGTGTGTGTGTGTGTGTGTGTGTAAAGAACTCATAAAGCTCAATAACAAAAAAGAATATGCAATCACATTAAGCATGTGTAGAAGATCTGAACAAGCATTTTTCCAGAGAGAACATATGGATGGCCAGCAGGTACAGGAAAAAGTGCTCAAGGTCACTAGTCATCAGGAAAATGTAAATCAAATCACTGAGATTTCACCTTACTCCAATTGGAGTAAGTATCAAAAAGGGAAGGAAAAATTAAGTGTTGGGGAGGATATGGATTAAAGGGAATTCTAGTGCATCATTCTTGGGAATATAAGAAGCAGAATATATGTTCTTCTCAAATGCAGGTAATATTCCATGGAATAATATGTTTATGTTGGAACATAAGACATTGCATTCTTTTGAGAAGATCAAAATCATACTGAGCATCTTCTCCAATCACCGTGGCATATGAGGTTAGAAATCAACTAGAAAAAAAAGAAGAGGGGCCCTCCCTGGTGGTGCAGTGGGTAAAAGCACAGCACTAAGAAGCTAAAGCCACTTCAGCATGAGTTCGATCCCCACCCCGGAGGTGACCCACATGGCGAGGCAGACCTCTCCTGACCCGCCCACTGCTCCCCTCAGCAGTGTACTTTGTCAGTGGGTCTGCTATGCTCCCCACTCTGTCTCTGGTAAATCCTCTCACCACTCCTGCATCTCTGGCCTGTACCCCCGTTCTGTATACATAAATAAATAAGTAAATAGATTTTTTTTTAAAAAGAAAAGAACATACACAAACGCATGAAGATTAAAGATGGTGACACTGAGCTACTGTGGAGTCACTCAAGAAACTAAAGAACTCAGAATGTGTCCAGAGGTGTATGAGAATGAAAATATCACATACCAGGATTTTGGGGATGTAGCAAAAGCAATATTAAGAGGAAGTTGTAACAACACAAGCCCATATCAAGAAACAAGAAAAATCTCTAACAATCTAATATGCACTTTGATGGAAGAAGTGTCAAAAAATCCTGCAGACAATGTTTAAATCATCTGCACCAACCATCATCATCATCATTGCTATACTACTACTATGACTATATTCCTTGTTTATGAGTAAAGAAAAGAAGTATGGGTTGCCTCAGAATCCTAAAGAGAATGAGTGACTATTTGCTTCAAGAGATGGTGCATTTGCCCAGGGCAGGAACATTAATGGTGCGTGGATTAAAAAAAAAAAAATGGGGCCCTCCCTGGAGCACAATGGGTTAGGACACAGCACCGCAAGCTAGCCGCTGCCACCTCAGTGCGAGTTTGATCCCCAGCCCCGGAGGTGACCCACGGGGCACAGAGACCTCTCCTGACCCACCTGCTGCTCCCCTCAGCAGTGTACTTTGTCGATCTGCCTGTTCTGCTCCCCACTCTGTCTCTGATGAATCCTCTCGATGCCCCTGCACCTCTGGCCTGTACCCCAGTTCTGTATGCATAAATAAAATCTTTTTTTAAAAATGACCTTGATTTCCTAATATATGGGTTAAACCCCAGATTCTTTTTCATTCCATATCTTTAAACAATAGAGCATGATAATTTCTAATATATTTTTAACTTTGAAGAAATAATGGTGACTACGGGGAGTGACTTCTTTCCTTCATAAAACACAAGTCATTTTTGTCTTAGCTAAAAGTTTTGTTTCTTTATATTCAGTACTTGTCCATGCCACTTAGGCATGGGGGGAGGGGTTGCGACCACGTTGCCATTTACTTGTAGAGCAGTGGTTCTCAAACTTCACTATGCCATAGAATCCCGGGGAAGACTTGTTAAAATACAGATTATTAGCCCCTCCCCCAAAGTGTCTAATTCAGTGATTTCACATGGGTCCAGGAATTTGCATTTCCACATTATTGGTCTCTCTGATGCTGCTGGCCTGAGAACTCATACTGTGAGAACCATGGATTCAGAGAAAGTGCAGAATTAAATTCAGAAATTAGCTTTGCCCTTTCTAGATTACTCAATTTAGGTTATCTATCCTGTCCTCTCAAGCACCTAGCCATCTTCTCGTGTCATGTCCTAACTAAAGAGAAGATCCCATTCTTCTTCCCCTTAAGTGGGCATTTCACATGCATCAGGCATTTGGTAAGCAGTGTGCACACTCTAGGTCACTTAACGCTTACAAAAACCCATCAAAATTCTTATTTTATAGAAATAGACATGGAAGATTTCAATACTAAGCAAGCTTTTCACAGTTAAGTGCAGTTAAGTGCACATCGCAGTTAAGTGCAGAGCTGAACCTGGGCCTTCAGAAACAGGTATTAGCTACACAATTGCCCACATCTTCTGAGGCTGCCTAGAACAACTCCACACCCCAAGAAAATTAATGGTCTCTCTCCTCTGATCTCCTGCCTTTTTATTTGTGTCTATTGCTGTTAGCATAGTGTTATGCTATTTTTGTGTCCAGAATTCTCTTTAGACTTTGAACTTCATTGATTAAACAAATTCTCCAGGATTGGTTCTAACACTTGGGTGTTTATATATTAGGGAGTAAAACTCAAGTCTGGCAGTGTTTACATTCCATAAATGCTTCTTAAACTAAGGAATGAATGAATTCAGAAGTGAAAAATCATGGTATAAAGCAGCAACCTATCATTGAACAGGTAAATAAATTCATGTGAAAATAAATAGGCATGGGGGCAACATTGTCTGTTATGTCCCCTGGGTCACTAGGTCATGCCAATCTAAGAGAGCAATTGGTAAATACAGTTATTACCCCAGATTCTAAGTTAGAACTCCAGCTACAACCACCTTCAGGGAGTCTCTGCAACCCCAATTCCTAGGGCTTCTCTGGCTCGTTCCCAGAATCCTAGGAGTTTCTTGTAGGCCACAGTCACTCCTGCTACACCATTGCTGGCTCCAGCCACAGCACAGCAGGTGACACGCTGTACCTGGGTGGCTTACTTTCACTTTTTCTGAGGTGGTTGCCCTGCTTTCTTCCTCTTTCGAGCTCTGTGTAGCTAGCATGGCTCTAGCTATTGTTCTGGGTCATTCCAATATAACCCACACACAGACCTGTGTTTTTGGCTTCCTGTATGATCCTCACCAAGTAACCAGGTGGTTTCCCTGGGTCCAGGTTGGGGCAGTGCTGACTCTATCAGTTGCCATGCTGCGGTCAGCCTCCTCCTCCTCTCTGAAACCATGGTCAGAGGGTCTATCCTCGGCCTGTGTCCTTGCACATTGATGGGTCTTTGGAAGCTAAAAATGTCTGCAGATTGAGGACACTCCCTGGTGGCGCAGCGGGTTGGAGCACTACACTGTGAAGCTGAGCCAAGCCATGGCTGCTTCAGTGCAAGTTCGATCCCCGGCTCCAGAGGTTACCCTCATGGTGCAGCAGACCTCTTCTGTCTCTCCTGCTGCTCCCTTCAACAGTGTACTTTGTCAATTGCCTGTTCTGCTCTCCCCTCTGTTTCTGGTGAATCTTTCTGTCGCCCCTACACCTCTGGCCTGTCCCCCATTTCTGTATGCATACACACATAAAAAAATAAATAAATAAAGATGTCTGCAGATTGAATTACTTAATGGTATTAGCAACTGTACGTACTGAGTTCACAGAACTTAGAACAGTCTATGCACCTCACATGCATTTCTAGAATTCTCACTTTAATCCATGAGGAAGAATATTGTCACACCCTTTCAAAGACGAGGTTAACTTTACACAGCCATTCTAGTAAGTGGCAGTCCTGATTTTAGATCAGGCGCCCTGGCTGTAGAGACATCGGGCCCCCAGGGGAGGGTCTCCTCTGCCCAGGCAGCTCCGTGGCTCCCCAGCTCAAGGTCACCCAGATGGGCCCACAGTCACAGGCGACATGTGCCCATAGGAGAAGCCCATCCCAAGCTACTTATGGAAGACAGCTTTGTAGAAGAATATTAAGCGTTTTTGTTTCATTTGAATGGATGAGTCATTTGGGAAAGTCAAAAATCTGTTCCTTTCTTGCTTAAAAATACAAGAGCAAGGGCCCCCTCCCTGGTGGCGCAGCAGGTTAAAGCACAGCGCTGAGCCACTTCTGCATGAGTTAGATTCCCGCCTGCCCCGGGAGGAGATCCACATGGCGCGGCAGACCTCTCCTGACCCGCCCGCTGCTCCCCTCAGCAGTGTACTTCGTTGATCTGCCTGTTCTGTTCCCTGCTCTGTCTCTGGCAAGTCCTCTCACCCCCGCATCTCTGGCCTGTACCCCAGTTCTGTATGAATAAATAAATAAATCTTTAAAAGAAAAACAAACACAGAAAAAGGTTCAAACTGAGATGGCTCTGAAACGTGTTCGATGTACCTCAGATTTTGCTGGTGTAAGTTTTCCATGGTGTATCACCTACCATATGTTCAAAGCACAATCACAGAATGGTCATCAGTATTTCCAGATAGAGGGACAAAAATAGTGCAGTGGGACCACACTTGATTTATTTTTCTATATGTATGTATACTTTTTTATTTTTTACATAATTCTTCATGTTGTACATTTTTCATCTGGGTTGCAATCCCCATGGACTTCCCACCACCAAATCACCTGTGTGCCATCACCGTAGTCCCATACACTCTTCCCACACCAGTTTTGATCCTATTCCCTCTCCTCCCCTGTAGAATGTCTCTGGCTTATAGTTGTTAGTTGATTTTAGTTTTTATTTTATTACAATTGCTTTATTTTTTTTTCTGATCCCTTACACTCTTGCTATGAATGAAACCATTCAGTATTTTTCTTTTTCTTTCTGACTTATTTCACTAAGTATGATCCCTTCTAGCTCCATCCATGTTGCTGCAAAAGGCAGGAGTTTATCTTTTTTGATTGCTGAGGAATATTCAATTGTGTATATGTACCACATCTTTTCAATCCAGTCATCTATTTTGGGGCCTTTGGATTGATTGCACATCTTCCCTGTTGTAAACAGAGCAGCAAAAAACACAGGGGTGTAGGTGTCCTTTTGAATTAATGTTTTTGTGTCCTTTGGGTAGATCCCTAGGAGTGTAATGGCTGGATCATATGGAAGCTCTGTTTTTAGCAGTTTGAGGAACCTCCAAACAGCTTTCCACAGTGGTTGTACCAGTATGCATTTCCACCAGCAATGTAGGAGAATTCTTTTTTCTCCACACCCTCGCCAACATTTGTTGTTGCTAGGTTTCTTTAACATGAGCCGTTCTCACTGGTGTAAGGTACTATCTCATTGTGGTTTTGATTTGCAAAATGAAAAATTGAAGCTTGACTGTTTTTGACCTTCTCCTCTTTATCCTTTTCTACTTTCAACTTGGCGTTGAAAGAACCAAGAGAAGATCAATTCGGTTTAATCATCAGTCAAAATCTAATGATTGCCAGATAATTTTCGTTTTAACCTGTTTGTTAAAACACCTAGACCCAAACAATGCTGCCTCTCCTCTCCGACCTTAACTAAGGTGTGGGTCCAAGGCCATGCCAGAGAAGAATCTTAACTTAGGGGTAGGAGGACAGAGTTCTCCTGCCCTGGAAAGGGAGGACATGACACAACATTCATGATCTTCTCGAGGAAGATACAACCCAGTTTCGGAGGTCTTTAGAGTCCGTGATGTGAAAGATTCTGCTCTGCAATGGGAATATGACTGCATGGAAACTTTTCTGTGCTGGGATGTGCCTTTTTCTTCCCCTACTTTCTTTGCATCGGTGATGACTATGTGTCGCCTCTAGGCAGATGTCTGTGGGTCTATGTGACTTATTTTCTGGATAAGGCAAGAGTGTAATGAAAGAGACAGGACTTGAGTTTGAATACTGTCCACCCATGCATTAGCTGGGATCTTGGGACATTTTTTCTAAACCCAGACTAGAGGCTCATTTATGAAAATTCAAAAGTGTGTTATCTCCCACTATGTGATTTTTATGAGACTTTGGTGAGATAACTTACCAGCAATGCTCAGAATAGATTTTTTTTCTTTGACAGAGTCTCTGTCATAGAGACAGAGTGAGGAGCAAAACAGGCAGATCTACTGGAGCAGTGGGTGAGGCAGGAGAGGTCTGCTGTGCCATATGGGTCAGCTTCCTGGCCATGGATTGAACTCATGTCACAGTGGCTGGCAGTAGCATATAGTACTGAGACTTTAGCTTCTGTGCCACCAGAAGAGGTTTTTTTTTTTTTGAAGATTTATTATTTTATGCTTATAAAATTGAGCTACAGGCCAGAGGTGTGGTGGGTGAGAGGATTCACCAGAGACAGAGTGGGGAGTAGAACAGGCAGATCTACTGAAATACACTGCCGAGGGGAGCAGCGGGCGGGTCAGGAGAGGTCTGCCATGCCATGTGGGCCAGCTCCTAGCCACTGTGATATGAGTGCAATCCCAGGGAGGTGACCCACATGGCACAGCAGACCTCCCCTGTCTCCCCACTGCTCCCCTCAGCAGTGTATTTCAATCAATCCACCTGTTCTGCTCCCCACTCTGTCTCTAATGAATCCTCACACACACACACACACACACACACACACACACTCTGGCCTATAGCCCAGTTCGTGTACACACAAATAAATAAAAATAAATCTTTAAAATAAATTACTGATATAAATCATATCATTTCATGTTTCCTTTTTTTATTACAAATGTCATTTCCATCTAACTTTTCCCCACACGATACTGCACCCTACAAACCCTCTTGTCTTGGCTGCTGCTTTTGTGTGTTCATGCACATGTGTATCCACCGTGTCCACAAAATGTCCTTTGGAATCGCTATTGTGTGAGTCTGTCTTGTTCATGTGACCACAGTGATTATCTCATTGACGTAATAACTATTTGTCAACTAATCATTGTTTACTTGTCTATCTCATCAAATTTTCATTGACTTCAAGTGTAAGGTGTGGAGCTAGTTACATTGGCCCAAGCGACATTTTCATCTTAGTTCTGTGAATTTTATTTGATATTATATGTAATTTGAAAGGTGTTTCTGTTTCCGGTGCTGTCTGGCAAAAACTTAAGCTTCACTACACCCCACAAGCCTTTTTACTATGTATTATGGGTTGTAAACCACTTCCTCTCATTACATATGAAATTAAGTAAAATAAAAAATTTAGGTAAAATTCAACATTATCAGTTATGTTCTAATAATTCTCTACACTGGCTGCTCCACAGTTTCCACCAGCATTTGTGGTCATCTGGATCATCTGGATACTGTGAGCTCTATCACTCTTTTTTTTTTAGATTTATTTTCTTATGCATAGAGAATTGGGGTACAGGCCAGAAGTGGGAGGGTGAAAGGATTCACCAGAGACAGAGCGGGGAGCAGAACAGGCCGACTGATGAAGCACACTGCTGAGAGGAGCAGCGAGCAGGTCAGGAGAGGTCTGCTGGGCCATGTGGGTCCCCTCCCTGGCCCCGGATCGATCTCCTGGTGCAGTGGCTTCCGAGAGCTTCATAATGCTGTGCTTTAACCCATTGCACCACCAGGGAGGGCCCTCTTCCACTTTTAAAAAATTTTCTCCTCTTTGGTATGTGCAATTGGAATATTGGTTGTTTTTCCTTTCCTTGAAAAAAATCAACATAGACAGCTTTCTTTTTGGTTGAAAATAATAAAAATGGGCCTCCCTGGTGACCTAATGGTTAAGTCTCAGCACTTATCGGTGCACTCCCCGGCCAGGAAGCAAACCCACATATGACTCAGTATATCCACCTGTTCTGCTCCCCACTCTATTTCTGGTAGATCCTCTCACCCCCACACCTCTGGTCTTTGCCCCAAGGACAAGGGTGGTGGCAGGACAGAGAGAGGACACCTAATAGTATATTAAAAGTCCACAAGCAGGTGGAGGGAAGGAGATTCCTTTCTCTCTCTCAGCTGTGCTCAGAAACAAGAGTGCATTTTTTCTCCTTACAGAGCAGTAACAATTGCTCTGGGCTTTGAACACAGAAATTTTTAACCCAAAGATGAACATGACCTGCTTCCAAATGAAATGAGATTTTTGTTTTTAATAATATAATAATTTTTACATCATTTTGTACATTATTTTTCCCTCTCAATTCTAATCCCCGTGTGTTTCCCATCACTGAGTCACCCATGTGCCATCACCATAGTCCCGTGCACTTCCCTCCCCCCACCATTTTTGATCCCATCCCCCACTCCACCCCCACAAAATGTCTCTGGTATATAGCTGTTCATTATTCTTATTATTTTCTCGCCTGATCCATTATACTCCTGCTATGAGTGAAACCATCGGTATTTTTCTTTCTCTTTCTGGCTTATCTCACTAAGCATGATCTTTTCCAGCTCCATCCATGTTGCTGCAAGAGACATGTGTTTTTTTTTTTTTTTTTGGTTGCTGAGTAATATTCCATTGTATATATTTACCACATCTTTTTAATCCAGTCATCTACTTTTGGGCATTTGGGCTGCTTCCATGTTTTTCCAATTGTAAATAAAGCAGAAATAAACATGGGGGTGCAGGTATCTTTTTCAATCAGTGTTTTTGTGTCTTTTGGGTAAATACCTAGGAGTGGGATTGCTGGGTTGTAGGGAAGCTCCATGTTTAGCAGTTTGAGGAACCTCCAAACAGTATTCCATAGTGGTTGTACTAGTTTGCATTCCCACCAGCAGTGCAGGAGAGTTCCTTTTTCCTCCACATCCTCGCCAACATTTGTGGTTGCTAGTTATTTGAAGATGTGCCATTCTCACTGGGGTGAGGTGGTATCTCATTGTGGTTTTAATTTGCATCTCCCTTATTACGAGTGATGTTGAACATTTTTTCATATGCTTGTTGGCCATCTGTATTTCCTCTTTGGAGAAGTGTCTTTTTAGCTCTTCTGCCCATTTTTTGATGGGGTTGTTTACTTTATTTTTGTTGAGTTTCATCAGTTCTCCGTATATTTTTGTGATCAGTCCTTTATCACTACTTTTGTGTGAGAAAATGTTTTCCCAATTAGTGGGCTATCTGTTTGTTTTTTGTAATGTCTCTTTTGCTGTACAGAAGCTCTTTAACTTGATGTAGTCCCATCTATATATCCTTGCCTTCACTATCGTGGCATTGCGTGCTCTATCTTTAAAGATGTCGCTGAAGTGTATGTCATTTAGTGTTTGGCCCATCTTTGCTTCCAGGTATTTTATAGTTTCCATTCTTATGTCTAGGTCTTTAATCCACTTTGAGTTGATTTTTGTGTATGGAGTGAGGTAGTGATCTAGTTTCACAAAATGAAATGAGATTTTAACACAGTGACAAAATGAGCATGATTCAGTACTGTATGCTTTTCTGTTTAAATGCACTTTCCAGTCCTGTGAAGCACATATTAACCTCTTGATTTTACAGACAAGAGAATAACCGGAAAGCTGGGGGATTTTAATACTTCATCGAAGTTGCTGGTGAGGCCAGCATTTACTGATATGGTTGTCCAGTGCAATAGACAGCAAATCTATCTACTGAGTATGAAACACTATGGAAAGCTAGATTTTGGATGGTAAATAAGGTTTCATGAAGGCAAAGTTGACAGAGGAGTACATTGTTTAAAAGGAAGTGCATGTACAAAAAGAAAAAAAATTGTTAAAGATTTATTTATTTGTGTATACAAAACTGGGGTGCAGGCCAGAGGTACAGGGGTGGTGAGAGAATTCACCAGAGACAGAGTGGGGAGCAGAACAGGCCAACTGTGGAAGTACATTGCTGAGGGTAGCCGTGGGCGGGTTAGGAGAAGTCTGCCCACTATGTGGGTCACCTCCAGGGGAAGTGAGGACTGAACTCATGCGGAAGTGGCTTTAGCTTCTTAGTGCGGTGCTTTAACCCACTGTGCCACCAGGGAGGGCCCACATAAAGAAAATTTTTAAAAACCTATTCAGGGACTGGCAAGGGTCCCAAATGTTAAGGTCTAAAGTTGAACACAGAAAGGCAAGTTAAGGCAAATTATGAAGGACTTTGAAAGACAGTCTTAAAAACTGTCTAAAAAGCTTCATCCCGGTCACCAACGTGGTCTCCATAAACAGGAGAGCAATGCGTGTAAATCTCTATTTCATATTCTCTGTGGTAGTGAAGAGGTCTGAGGGGAGATCTAGGACGCGAGAGGACAGCAAGTGTTTATTGCTTGCTAGTGAATATGAAGGGGAGAAAATCTCCACAGGGCAAACCATCAGAGATTTTTTTTTTTCCTGAGTGTATGGAACAATGACAGTCAAGGACTATTCCATTCGTGAATAATAACCACTAACCACATTAGCACACGTGGGAGTGGGGGAGAGTTCCAGAAGGTGGGGTGAGAAGAGAGATGGTGTTGGAAACGTCTATGGGTACTGAATGGGTTGTTCTCAGGCAAGCTAACCTGACAGGTGAAATAACTCTGCCCTGATTTCTGACCAGAATCACAGGTGGAACTGTTCATTCAACAGGCTAGGAATTCTGTATGCAAATTGAGTTAAGTAGGTGAGGTTAACTGCAATAGGTTGAAGTGCGTTGTTAAATATGTATCTCAGAGCCCTCCCTGGTGGCGCAGTGGGTAAAGCACAGCACTAAGAAGCTAAAGCCACCTAAGCATGAGCTCGATCCCGGCCCCAGAGGTGACCCACATGGCGCGGCAGACCTCTCCTGGCCCACCCACCGCTCCCCTCAACAGTATACCTCACTAGTGGGCCTGTTCTATTACCCACTCTTTCTCTGGTGAATCCTCTCACCACCCCATCACCTCTGGCCTGTACCCCAGTTCTGTATGCATAAATAAATCAATCTTTTTAAAAACAAAATAAAATAAAATATGCATATTTGAAGTTTGTAGATGAAATTAATATATGTAGAGAAGAGAAACCATTTGAGGATTAAAAACTGAAGCTTGAAAATTTGAGCCTTGGGGAAATGTTGGGCGTTAGGGAAAATTCCTTTGTCATTCAGGGAACCTCAAGCAGAACTTGTGCAGCCTCTCCACACCCCCTCTTCCAGCAACTCCACCCAAAAAGTTCAACAAGATCTGAGCAATGCTTTTCTAGTTTTCTCTCAGTCTGTATCTTGTTGTTGTTCCTAAGATACACAATGAACTCAGAAATTACATACTCACCAAACTATGCTGTGCTGACTACAATTGTGCAATATGCAATGGTTATTGTCTTTCAATCTGTTACTAAGGCTACCCCACCCCAATTTTAGGCTTTTAACCCAAACAACACTTTGAACTCTGAAGGTGGAGTGTTTTCTTTCTCTTTTTTTAATCTTGATAAACCCAACCCAATTTTCTCATTGTGGTGTGAGTGTGTGTGTGTGTGTGTGTGTGAGTGTATAACAGGGAGAGGAAAATTTAAGTGGGTTTACAAATTAATCTAAATGGGTATTACTAAGTGCCCTTAACTCAAATGTTATTTTCACTAGAATGCAACTCATTTTAACAGTGATTCATTCAGTAACATATATACTTAGAATTGTAGGTGTGCAGAAAATTTTTAAAATTCCATTTATGAATTGGCCAGTCATTTGCACATCTGCATAACTGTAGGGTTACATTTTTTACTCCCCCCTTGGTTCAGGAGCTTGGTCACCCTCCACCCAACCTCCTGAGTCAGTGCCTGGGAGGACAACTAGGGAAGGCCCCAGAAGCAACACAATGTCAGCTTGGCTTCTTTTAGTAATTCGCTCTCAGTTCATTGCGGGAGAAAGGAATAAAAGGTCAGAAAGAAAGACTTTCATCAGCCCAAAAGCCTAGTGTTTCAGTGGCGGTCACTGTCTTAGGTGTATGATTCACTCCGGCATGTCCTTAACCTTTTTCATGTTCACACGCCTTTGAGTGTGAAACTAAAGTCTTTAAACTCTATGGGCTTTTCTGACTCACTGATGTCATTTTTCCTTTCACAATTTTATTTGTCACCAGTTAGTGAAATTAGTGAATTAAGAAAAAGCATTGATGACAGGTTTCTTATTACTAATGTCATCTCTGGTTCCTATGACTATTCTAACACTGATGGAAAGTTTCTAGACGGGCCAAAAAAATTCAATTTCCACTCCAAATGGATTACTTTGGCCATGAAAAATCTGAAATATGTTAGCACTAATGCTCTTGGCTTTTCCTATGAAAAACAATTCATCTGAAGGAAACCTTCATTTTGTCTCCTGATTGTACTTCATGATATCTTAATGAAAATTCACATGAACAGTTCTGGAATTTTATTGTTTATTCTGGCACTTTCCCTTTATTAAAGTCATGAATGAATCATCCATTATAATATTTTGATGCTGTAGCCAAAAGATTGATGGCTTTTAGGGCAGTTTGTGAAACTATGGGTATGTTGTAGATTTAAATATTTTCTTTCCTACATTTTGTAGGTAATTTGGAAAAGGAGGGTATAACTCAGATGCTTTGTAACCAAGTGGGAAGGAGCGAAACCACATTGAACCTGTCCTGTTACTGATCCCCCTCCTCCCCAGAGGCGGGTCCTCCCTGGCTCTCTCCTTCCCACAGAGAAACTGTAAAACCAACTTCCTACATAAATTAGGGCAAACATGGACCTTCCATCATTCTCCCTCGATGCTGTCTGTGTCCTCCAGACCTCTTAGGGTGCATGCAGGCCACACCTGCAATGTGTGACTTACCTGTCACTTCCGTACCTGAGTGTTCACCTGCCTGCCTTGTGTAGTCTGCCCTTTCACTGAATGACTTCCTTCAACTCAACCCTATGCCTCCCTGCCCGATGTATGCATACCTGACTCTCAGGTGTTTCTGCTACTCAAGTGCAGGTGAAATTCTTCAACTGTGACTTGATACTTTCTCCTTTTCTACTAAAGGCTCTTAGCATGAGAGAAATTCCCCAATGATGTCCACTTGTTTAGTTACCCCAAGAGACTAGTGTAGAGTGCCTAATTGTCACTGTGAAGAGGGTTCCAGGGCTTGGATCAAGCAACTTGGAGGGAAATCAAGCATGGGCTATGAGACTAAACTGAACTTTCCAGAGCATCTTCCACATTTTCTTGCCAATGGGTGGGAGTCTGGGGGGGGGAAGAAAAGATAGGACAGTTACCCAGGGAGCTGACCTTGATTAGATGGTTTATATCTAGTTCTCTTCCTTTTTCAGATGGGTGAGTCAAATGAAGACATAGACCAAATGTTCAGCAATTTGCTGGGAGAGATGGATCTTCTGACCCAGGTAAATTCCTCTTCTTAACTTTCAAACCAGACGATAGTGAGGCTATAAAATTTTATTTTAACAAGTGAACTACTTGTTTGTAATGGAGATTGACAATACTATACACTGCTGATATAACTGTGACAGTGGTGGAGGTGGGGGAAAAGAAATAAAGCTTTTTCTTTAAAAAGCTCTGATTGTTATATGTTGATTTTAGAGCCTGACACTTTGCTGTATTTATTTTTTGCTTCTAATAACTTGGTAGAGTTTTTCAGAGTCTTCTGTCTCTCTGTATGATACCATATCATCTGTGATTAGTGACAGTGTCACTTCCCCTTTTCCTACTTGGATTCCCTTTGTTTGCTGTTTGATTGCTTCGCCAAAATCTCTAGTACTAAATTAAACAACTGATAATAATGGGCATCCTTTTTATTTGTCAGATCTTTCGAGGAAAGTTCTCAGTTTTTCACCATCGAGCATTATATTGGCTGTTGGTTTGTGATCATTTGTCACATTTATTAAGGTCATATCCTTCCCTTCCCAAACTACCATTTTTATCATAACTAGATGTTAAATCTTACCAAATGCTTTTAGCATGATTTTTCTGTGATTTTGTTGATAAAGTGGATTACATTAATTAATTTACATAAATTAAACCATACTTGCATCCCTGGGATGAATCCCACTTGATCGTGGTGTATGATCCTCCTGATAGACTATTGAATTTGATTTGTAGTGTTTTGTTGTAAATTTTTATACCAGTTTTCATTGAGGACATTGGCCTATAATTTTATTTTCCTCTGTTGTCTCGATCAGGTTTTGGTATTAAGGTAATGTTGGCATCATAGACTTTATTAGGGAGCATTTCTTCTTGTATTTTTTTACTTGTATTTTAAAAAAGCCATTTGAGCAAGGTGGGCATTACTTCTTCTTTAGAAGTTTGATAAAATTCATTTGTAAAGTCATCTGGCCCTGGTCTTTTATTTTCCAGTATATTTTTTATTACTCTTGTAACTTCCATGCTTGTGATCTGTTTGTTCACTTGACCTGTTTTCTTGCTGGTTGATTATGTCAATCTAGAAATTTGTCCACTTTCTTAGTGTTACTGAATTCAGTGGAATATAGTTGTTCACATAACCTCTTAAGAGTTTTTTTATTTCTGATCCATCTGGTGATTTTTCCTCTTTCATTTATGATTCTCTTCACTAATATATTTTCTCGAGAATTACTTTTTCTAATTTAAAAAATGTTATTTACAAAATTAGTGGCTTATTTTGGCTTAAATTCCTCTAAGAGTTTTATTAGGTAAGAATGACAGCATAGTATTTTACTGTATAATGGGAGATTGCTTTCCTAAGACAATGTTTATTCTCCAAGTACTAAATATTACTTCCTGTGACCTTATTATGTCCTTATAGAACTAGATGTAACAAATGTGTCACTATAGGACATTTTTGTTATTTATAACTGTTAACTATCTCATTCTCAGTTAATCTGTTTTGTTTCAAGATGTACCTTCTAGAAGGCAACACATACATTAACTAAAAATTGGGTCTAATTCTAGGAAAATGTCAAAGTTGTACTTTTCTAGGGAAAAAATAAGCTGTGTTCTTTTAAAGTAAGTAGTACAGTTTAAAAGAATATACTTAGACAGAAAATATGAAAATAAATAAATCATGACTTAATATTACAGTGCACTGTCAAAAAGTATTGTGATAACTTTTGGGGATGGGATCTGTTTTCACAGAGTTTAGGAGCTGACACGCTTCCTCCTCCGGACCCTAAACCACCCAGTGCTGAATTTAATTATAGTGTGGGTTTTAAGGATTTAAACGGTAAGCATAATAATTTCTTTTCTTAAGATATTTGAAATCATAATAATGACTAAAATTTGTATGGAACTATAATTTGAAAACAAAAATTTTAAAACATGGATTTCAGATTGTGTTTTAATTATAGTTTTCACAATAAGTACAATTTTTAAAGTTCTGAATTTCAGATTTTGTTTTAATTTATCCAGATTGAATTAAGAGGCCAAAAAGATGTATTTGCCTACAATAAAAAGGAAACCTCCTACATTTTCAAAAGATCTTAAAACTATAGTTTTAATTTTTTAAGAAGTAAAAGGAGTTTCTTCTTGTAGAGCTCTAAGGCACATTAGTATCAAAAAACATAAATGATGAAATGTCCCTTCGAGGATAATGCTATTTCATAATGATTGGTAATATATGAACAAATGCTTCCAATATAATATATTTTGACTTATATATAGTTCATATGCTTGCTCTATGTGACATTTTTTACTGTCTCTGAGATAGCCACTGTTTTTTATTAGATAAATTTCTGTCCAAGTGTTTAATTTCCTGCTACTAATGATTATTGCTCCTTCTTTGAAAATCTCTAGAGTTGGGGGGTTGCTACAGGATCTCTGTTCTCACCCTAAGATCCAAGGTCTAATTAACCCAATTAGGTTGAATCTGTCTTTCTTCCAAATATATTTACCATTGGTATTCTGTTTGTACCACAAAGGCCAGGGGAGAATTTTCCATCCATTTCTCTCCCTTACTTTTCTAAAATTCTAAGACTGTCTCAAAATTAACAAGAATTCCCTACTAACACAGCTAATTGTGTGCTTGATTTGACTTTATAGGTAATCTATGAGATCTTCCAATATAGGGAACTATTCCTTTGGGGGGAGGGGTATTATTTGTATGATTGGCAAATAAAAGTATATGATTTGCTATATGTATACATTGTGAAAAAAATTACCTGCCCTGAGTTAATTAACACATTAGTCATCTCACATTCTACTTTTGCAGGCTTGTGTGTGAATATTTAAGTTATACTCTCTTGGAAAATTTTAATTGTACAACACAGTATTATCAACTATATTCACTATATTTTTTATTATCACCACAGACCTTACTCATAACTGAAACTGTGTACTTTTTACCAACCTTCCCCTGATTTCCCCCGCCTCCTACTCCCTGTTACCAGTACTTACATATTACTCTTAAAATTATCTTCTTTCAATGACTGGGGGAGAATAATGGGGATGATGCCTGAGGGGAGAAGTCAAATGCTGTACAAAAATGAAAAACAATATAAGAAAATAAAAAAGTTCAGTCAAAAAATGTATCTTCTTTCAGTTTTTCCCAGTATCCTTGGAATCCTTGTTTTGATCATTAATGTGATTTTCCCAATCAGAGTCCTTAAATGCACTGGAAGACCAAGATTTAGATGCTCTCATGGCAGAGCTGGTAGCAGACATAAGTGAAGCGGAGCAGAGGACAATCGAGGCACAGAAAAAATCCTCTCAGAATCAACTTCCTTCAGTATCTCCGGGAGTATCAACTTGCAGTGGCACAGAACCTCTCGGTTCTGGAACAAATGTTGCTGCAGTTAGTATCAGCCAATGTGAAGATGATCTGCCACCTCCACCAGATGACCCTGTACTAGAACTACCTCCGCCACCATCACCGCCTGAGCCTCTTTCTCCAGTAAGTGATGGTTATATTCATAAGCCTGTGAACCTGGCGCACTGAGATGCCAAAAAACAAGAATACAAGTATGTTCATTGAAAAATCAAAGTCTTCCATAAATGAGACACACAGGTGTGTACAAAGAACACATTAGGGCCATACTCAAGAATTATTCTGGATTGTCTAGAATATATATTTGTACATAGCATTTCCTGAAAATACTCAAACTTGGAGGTAATATTTTATTAAGTTGGTATAAACTGATAATATTATGTTTGTATCTCTGGTAAAAAATATAAAGAGCTTGTTACATATTTTCTGAATTTAACTAAATGGAATTCTGTTGAATTTGGCACCCTTGTTTAAGAGTACAAAGATACATCTGTGTCCCTTGTAATATTGTCAGTGGGGGAAAGTGTTGTGGAGCAGGCAGTTATGACAGCTGGGTACTAAAAATTTCTCGATGGGAAAGTAAAGAGATGGAAAATTCATATAATCATTACTTGGGATACCAACTTATAATAGGTCTTATAAAAGTGCTTCAAAAGCACTTTTAAGGATTTTTTAGAATAATTAAATTTAAAATATGTGAGAATAAGAATCTAGTATTTCGTGTGACTTCTACATTTGTTGTATTATGTGATATTGAATAGTATTTCATAAATATGAGCCTGATAACACTGAAATTCCCATGACTTTTGAATGAACCAAATATTAAATATGAACAAATATCAAGTGTTAAATATATCAAGCAATTTACATGTTATCATACTCACTGCTCAGTTATGTAGTTATTGCTGTAAGAGTGTTTGAAAATGGGCAGTCTATGTAGACCAGAAATTTTTTTATAGAATATTGAAATATAATTGACACATAAGGTGGTGTAAGTTTAAGATGTGCAACATGGTGATTTAAACAAATGTTATTACAAAATTATTGACATCATAAGGTTAGTTAACAGCCCCATCACCTCACATAATTACCTTTGCTTGAGAGAGAGAGAATATTAAGATCTACACTCTCAGAAGTTTTCAAGTACATAGCCCAGTATCATTAACTTTAGTCTTCCTATGGTATCTTAGATCTCCAGAACTTATCATCCAATTGAAAATTTTCCTTCAGCCAAAATGTCCCTCCCCCAAATTCCTGGAAACCACCACCATTGTATTCTCTCTTTCTACGTGTTTAGTTCTTTTGAAATCCACATAAAGTGCAACCATACAGTATTTGTCTATCTCTGTCTGATTTATCTCATTTAGCATGTTGCCTCCAAGATTCATCCACTCTGTCAGAAATGGCAGGATTTTCTTCTTTCTCATGGCTGAATAATAGTCACTCATACACACACACATATATATGAAGACATGCATATGCATGATATATATTGTATTTTCTTTATACATTCATTTGTTAATGGACCACTTAGGTTGTTTCGATGTCTCAGATACTGTAAATAAAGCTTCAGTGAACACAGAAAAACAGATATTTCTTTGAGATAGGGATCTCCTTTCCTTTGGATAAATATCCAGAAATGGGACTGTTGGATCATATGTTAGTTCTATTTTGAGTATTTTGAGGAAAGTCCATATATATTCCATAGTAGCTGCACCAATTTACTCCCCTGACAGTTCACAAGTGTTCTTTTTCTCTACATCCTTGTCAATGTTTGTCTCTTGTCTTTTTTATAGTAACCATGCTAATAAGCAGAAGCTTTTAAAATGGGTCCATGAAGACTTTAAGGAGATCATGATTCCCTGAAAGTGTATGCAAAATTAGAGCATATCTGAACCTTTATGGGCTTCATCACTTTCAACATATTTTCTTTTTTTTTTTTAAAGATTTTATTTTTTATTTGTGCATACAGAACTGGGATACAGGCCAGAGATGTGGGGGGGTGAGAGAATTCACCAGAGACAGAGTGGGGAGCAGAACAGGCAGATCAACGAAGTACACTGCTGAGGGGAGCAGCGGGTGGGTCAGGAGAGGTCTGCCACGCCATGTGGTCACCTCCGGGGCAGGCGGGAATCGAACTCATGAGGAAGTGGCTTTAGATTCTCAGTGCTGTGCTTTAACCCGCTGCGCCAACAGGGAGGGCCTCAACATATTTTCTATAGGGATGGTGGCTCAAAAAAATGTAAAGAACCACTAATGAAAGAAGATATATGTCTGCTTTCTATTAATTAGAATATAACCTGGAAAGTTCATTTCCTCTCCATCATAAATAGGTACAAGAGTCTTAATAATCCTATTCCCAGAGTATTAACTTGCAAAATTCACAGGGCTTTGGGCTCATAAAATATTCCATTCTCTCTTCTGTTAGCTCATGCTTGTCAGGGTTTTTGTTTGTTTTGTTTACTTTTAAATTTGCATTTGGGTTGAAGGCTTAAATTTTGGAATTCCCTTTAGGAACCTAATAAAAAGCTAAGAATCCCAGAAAGTGTTTTCTGGCCCCTAAAATTGCTAGAGTTTCAGGAACTGATATCCACTTACTGATTCCTCAAATTAAACCTTACTTTTGAGCAAGCAGGTATTTTTGTGGTCTCAATATGTATTCTGGTAGAGTCATGATTTCCTCTTTTAACTCACTATTCTAAGATACAAAGGATGAGTATTTTCTATATCTTTGAATATTTTTGTTACAGTCATTTAAATTTTGAAAATTGATCATGTGAAGTGCGTACTCCTAACCATGACCTTTTTCTCAACATACACGAAGATGTTAACAATGGCATGGGTAGTCGTTGCTATTATTCCATGGATTGTATTGAGTATCTTCTTGATGTTTTATAGAAAGAAGCAGAAGCCCAAGCTAAGGCTGATAAAATTAAGCTAGCACTGGAAAAACTGAAGGAGGCCAAGGTGAAGAAGGTAAGCTATGACTCCCTTTTGCATGTGTGGTGACATTTTATTATGCTCAATCATTGACTAAATAAAAATTTCAAGTGGTGTTTTCCAACTTGCTACATTTTTTAAGGACAGAGATGAATTATTCTTTCTGTACCATCAGTGAGCTCATTTGTGTTTGATAAATAAGGGGCACCTGGTAGTACAAACAGGGACATTTCCTAGGCTTTTACATCATTTTTTATTTTACACATTGTTTTCCTTGGCAGCTTCCTGGGACTAGCAGGAATAGAATTACAACCTTCCACGGGAAAGGAAAGAGAAAGCCTTGGCGTGGTTGTTGCACTGGCAGGCACCTTTTCCGCTCTATTTCAAGGCACCTTTTCTGCTCTATTTCAACAAGTGTTAAAGCAAATGTGTCCCCCCAGGACACCCTCCCTCCCCCTTGCACAGGTCCCCCTCAGTTTCTGCTCAGCTCTGGGCTGACCACAGGTGGCGCCACCTTCTGGACCTGCCTTAATTGGGTCAGATCTCTCCTGCCCTCAACCTCCCCTCAGTCTGCATTTTTCATATCACCTGTGGCAGCCTCCACCCCCTTGCCTGCCTTGGATAGCCAGGTATCTCCTGAAGTACCAAAGTTGTTCTGGCTTCAAAGTTGCCTAGGTTTTCAGTGACCACCCCGACCCTACTTTCCCAGGAAGCCTGTAATTTGACTGTGTGTTTGTGTTTCATAGAACATAGGCTTTTTCAGGAACATACGCTTTGTTTTATAACAGAAACACATGTTGCTTACCTCATTAGAAGCATATATCTAGAACAGTTGTGTGAATAATAGTCAATTTGGTAAATTAAGACAGAGATGAAGCAATGTTTCAATTCTTAAAGCATATGCCATCTCTGAGACACATTAAGAAATTTTTAATGTAGAGTTGGATAAATTGTTCTTTCCATGTCGGGCTCTGTGTTCCCAAAGTCTTGCTCACAGCTCTTTGAATAAAAGTGTTCAGAACATGTTGAGCAATGTTCAATAAATACTCCTTGATTCTCCCTCGGTCCAGACCTTCAGGGTTCATCTATGAAAGTCTTTCCAGATCAAACAGGCTCCATTCCCTGCAAACATGTGTCAACATTTTTACATTCTTCCACACATGACAAAATTCCTTAGTTTTTGAAGTTATTTATTTTCAGCTGTCTTGCCCTTCCATCCCCTGTGCTCATCTTGATCAGTCCTGCTTAACCCTCCACCCCACTTGCTCAGCACCTGAGCCTTCAGTCCTGTCAGAGCCTCCCCCATCCAAACCCTCTCCGATTAATCTAAAAAACTATTTCTCTCTCGTCCCTCTTTCCTCATCCACTTTCTCCCACCCAATCGCTTCACTGCCTTCATTCAGAGAAAACAGCACTCAGAAGGAAAGCGCCATGAGCTCCCGTATTCCACCTCCCTGCCTGCTGCCTGCGTGTGTGACACGTGGTCCCTCCTCTTTCGTGTCACTGTGGCTGAGCTGCCATGTGCCTTAAGCAGCCTCTCCTCACGTGTTCCTAGTCCCATCCTCTCCTGCTGGACCTCCTTTACTCAGAAGCCTCCACAGTGCCTCATCTCACATAACAAAATCAAACCCCCCACATAGACTGAGCCTGCCTACTGTGGCTCTCCCTCTCTCACCCCTCCTGGCGACTTGTCTCCCTGCTGCTCTCCACATGCCCCAGACACTCCTGTTTTTTGCACTTTGCTGCCCCCTTGCCTTAAAAGCTCTTCTCTTTACTTTCTTTGCCTTGGGGGATGAGTCTTTAAAAATGTTACTGAGATGTATGTCTTGTAGCGTTTTACCTATATTTTTCTTCTATATATTTTATGGTTTCAGGTCTTATGTTCAGGCCATTTTGAGTTGATTTCTGTGCATGGTGCAAGGTAGTGGCCTACTTCCATTCTTTTGCTTATGGTGGTCCAGTTTTCCCAGTGCCATTTATTGAACAAACTGTCCTTGTTCCATTGCATATTCTCTGTTCCTTTGTTAAAGATTAGTTGTCCGTACATATGTGGCTTTATTTCTGGGTTTTCTGTTCTGTTCCATTGGTCTGTGTCTGTTTTTGTTCCAGTACAATGCTGTTTTAATGATTATGGCTTTGTAGTATAGTTTGAAGTCTGGGAGTGTGATACCTGCCAGATTCTGAGGGGGTTTCTCTGTTCTTTCTCTAAGTCTGATCACCTGCTCACAGGGGCTTCTCCTCTCTGGCTTGTACACCCAGCCCCCGTACTTCCTACCTTCCCTAAGTTTTCTCCTCAGTGCTTATTACCATCTACTTTTCTTGTTTATTGTATTCATTTGATGCACATCCTCCACACACATTAGAAGCTACTTCAGGGTTTTTTCTGTAATCTCAACTGGTGCATCCTCATCTTGCAAAACAAGGATATACAGAGGGTAAGCAGTCAGGCATTTTAAACTCTGCTTGTATAGAGTTAAGTATGCAGGAGAGATAAGTGTTAATTAAAACAGGAAGAAGTAATAGAGTGAATGACCTGGTGGTCAGGGAGGTCTCTCTAAGGAGGCAGCATTTGAACAAAGATCAGCAGCAAGAAGACACCAGCTCCTCGTAGGTGTGGTGTGGGACCTGCAGACAGGTGAATTCTAACTGTGAACACAAGCACAGGCTGCCTCGAATCTATAAAGAAGATGCAAATAGACGCCATTCTGATCAGCAGCGAAGGAAAGTAAGAAGAACAAGTTATAATCGTTTCTGACAATGGACAGACAGTCCAGATGTATTTTTTAAAGGCTATATGTGGCACAGAACACACACACAAATACAATGAAGAGATAAATGTACATTAGTCAAATAAGCAAGATGCTTTCACACTTTTCAAAAAGTTGGTAACCAAGTCTGCTCAAAGTACTTTGCCCTCAAGTGTTCTGTAGGGTGTTGATATCACTGTGGGTTATGGGTGCAGTACATGGCACGTGGCCAAAGCTTTTGGAGCTGGAAATAGCATGGTCTTATTCTCTTTTGCAAGGTTGCTGTTTTAAAGTTATAGGACACAATAGAACAATTCCATTTATAAATTTTATAGTTAAAGCAAAAAAATTATAAAAATATTGCAAATGACACAGGAGTAGAATATTCTTGTGTTTAGCCTGCAAAAGAAAAGGAAGGGATTTCTTTCCATCAGCAAAAACAATGGCTTGGGTCAGGCTTTCCTGAAAACGAAGTGGCAGAAGCAAATTTTGGAAAAATGGGGCATCTGTGAGCCAGAGAACCGTCTCAGAGAGACTGACTCGCAGAGCGCAGACTTTTTGAAGACAGGCCCTTTCATCCGCTCTATATTTGCCTGGAACAGATGGCCGAAGATGAGGAAGCAGCCAACACACAAACAATGGAGGAGGAAGACAAGTGATGGACAGGGAGACAAAGGAGGAAGCAATAAGGTGGCGGCAGAGCGGACACCAGACTCGCCTCTTCCGTGTCCTCACAGCTGGATCACAGCAGAACCAAGCCAGACCATGATGGAGGGGGAAGAGGGGGAGGGGAGCAGGCCCTGCCAGGGCCCCAAGTGCAGCAGGCCAGCGGCAGCAGGGCCGGCGGAGGTCCTTGGAGCCGTGAGTCAGAGGGAAAGGAGAAGAAGGCAGCCTGCGCACAGGAGTGGGACCTGACTGTCCTTGGGCAGTGGCCGTGCATGCACTTCAGAAGACCTGACACAGAAGATTCGTGTTTCACCAAACCAGAAATGGGTGGAGGGAGGAACCTCGGGGTTGTGGCCTGGAGGAGGGGACTCTGGTGGCCGGGCTGTGGGCTCAGCCAGAGGCTCTGTGGAGAAGGAGCAGAGGGCACGTGACAGCACATAGCCCCAAAAAGGGGACTGGTGGAGGAGTGACACGAGGCTGGGGTCCCACAGAGAAGCAACAGAGCAGGTATTCTAATCCTCTCTCCCCTTCCCACCTTCTGGGGCTGGTACTCAGCTCAGACAGCACACGGAGAGATTCTGAGGCGCTGAGCCTCACACCAGAGAGGAGTGTCAGGGTGCCACCAACTACCAGCCAGCCCGGCACCCACATCTCAGCTCCTCCCAGGCCCTGCCCTGCCTGCACCGCAGGCACAGGCCGCAGATTTCAGCACGTACTGGAGCCAACCAAGGCCAGTGTGAATAACCAACTGTGTGAAAGGTCAGAACACTGAACCTCCTAAGTTACTGATAGAGATATTAAAAAGGAAAATGAAATCGAGACACTGCAAGTAGAGAAATGGGAAGACGAAAATTATGACACATGGAAATGTGAGGTCTCAGGACAGTGTAACTTCCCATAGTGAGAACAACTCTCCAGAATCTAAACAGCAGATTCTAAACAGAATCTAAACAGAAGATGGAAGCGTGTATCTCCTTATCAGGTAGAGAGCTGAAGCACGCAGTCGAATGAAAGCTAACCAGACTACGGATTCGCCTGCAGGCCTCCTCCGCAGTGGCGTGTTCTCAGCCGGCGTTCACCTCTCCTGCTCCACCTCCATGTCAGCCATGGGCCAAGCCGCCTTTCATCAGCCCCTCGGCGATGCTCAGCGGTCCTGACACTCTGCCTTCACGGCATTGTACACTAACCACCTTGTGTCAGAAGCATCGAGTTGCATGAAATGAGACCCTTTGCAGCTGAGCAAATGAGAAAAAAATAGTATAAAGGTATGGACATGGCGTTAACCAGAAATGCTTCTGGGTTGCAGGAGTAACAGAGAGATGGCAGGAGAGCAGAGCGCCAGCACCTCTTGGTTCTGCTTCTTTTCTGTCTCCCCCACTGGAATACAGTACAGTCTCCAAACCTGGAATTTTTTTTTTAAGATTTATTTATTTATGCATCCAGAACTGGGGTACAGGCCAGAGGTGCAGGGGTGATGAGAGGATTCACAAGAGTGGGGAGCAGAGCAAGCAGATCAACGAAGTACACTGCTGAGGGGAGCAGTGGGTGGGTCAGGAGAGGTCTCTGTGCCATGTGGGTCACCTCCGGGGCCGGGGATCGAACTCGCACTGAGGCAGTAGCGTCCCCTTGCAGTGCTGCGTCCTAACCCATTGTGCCACCGGGGAAGGCCCCAAACCTGGACTATATTGTGTATTTTTCTGTTTTTGTGAGTTGTTTTCTCCACCTCTATAGCCCTAGTAGCTAACACAAGTGCCTGGGCTTGGAGGGAATTCATGTTGAGTGAGCTTGAGGTTCACATTCTTACTTCAGTTCACAGGAACTGTAGCAATACAGCCCTTGACTGTCGGGCTTCTTCCATTGGCTGAAGTTTACCAGCTTCTCTATGGCTTTCTCCTCAGCTGGTCGTCAAGGTGCACATGAATGATAGCAGCACCAAGTCGCTGATGGTGGACGAGCGGCAGTTGGTCCGAGACGTTCTCGACAACCTTTTTGAGAAGACCCACTGTGACTGCAACGTAGACTGGTGTCTGTATGAAATTTACCCAGAACTACAAATTGGTAAGTCCCATCCCAGCAGAACTCCAGACCCGTGTGTTCACTTTATTATGGCTCAAAGGTGCAGAGACTTCCTGTCTTTCACTTCCCTCGCGTCAGACTCACTGCCTGCCTCTTCATTTCTTTGTGGGGAAGACACTCAGGTTGTACAGGTGGCCAGGCCTTGAGGGGGTATCAGCATTATTACTGCTACTTCCCCAGGGAATCTATAAGAGAAACTGATACTTTTTACTGCAGGCGTAGTAAGCAAAGCAGATTATGGGAAACCTGGGTATCGGTCAACAGAAGTGCCTGGAGTTTACCTTTCAACTGTAGCTAACGTAATTATGCCACAGGCCTCACGTCACTGGTCATTTCCTCTTCTCCCCAAACCATTATTAACCTAATGTCCGACACTTTGTCTAGCTGAGGAGGCTCAGCCCTGAAAAGCAAAAGACAGATGGTCAAAATTGATGGAGTCAAAAGGAAAAAAAGCAGAAAGCAATACTGTGTTTCCTCTCACTCTTAAAGCTGCTCACAGAACAGCCTCCCGGAGGCCTGGTGAAATCTAGAATCGCTTCTTTTAGAAGATTTAGGTGGAAGTTCTTCTTTCTGGAGGCTGTGGACACTGTACAATGAACAGCCCCTGGCCTCCGCTTCAACTCCCTGAGGCAACAGAGAAAGGAAAGTCTTCCTAATGTTTAGGTGTGGTTCAGACACTCCCACCTGGTTTTAGAGTTTAGGGAGTGATGTTTTCTTATCATGATGAGTTCTTATCATGCACCTCAAAACAGTTGAACCAGGCACTGTGTCATTGTTTTACAGAGAGGCTCTTCACCTCCACCTGGAACTGTCTCAAGTCAAAAATGTCATTTGAAAGAAGTGCAGCCACTGAGCATTCTCACTGTAGTGCAGTTTCTGTTGCTTTTTTTTTTTTAATGAAAAATAAGCCAGAGACCTGAAAGAAAAAGTAAATTCAACAAGGATGTTACAGAGTGACATCTTGCAAGAACTAGAAATTTCTAAAAACTGATTAGAAGTGTGAAGCATTGCATTTTCATCAACATGAGCTTGTTTCTTAGAAACCCTAACACCTGGGTTCTGAATGAAAACGTTTCTTGTCTCATCAGAAAGGTTTTTTGAAGATCATGAAAATGTTGTTGAAGTCTTATCAGACTGGACAAGGGACACAGAAAATAAAGTGCTATTTTTGGAGAAAGAGGAAAAATACTCTGTATTTAAAAACCCCCAGGTAAGGTCATTTGTATATTATTAAATCATATAAAATATAGCTGATTTGTTAATGTCACTCATGTACTAACCACATCATTCATTATCTTACAAAATTCACAAATACATTTCTTTCAAATGAACACAGATTCAAGGGCTGGAACATATGCAAAGTAAAAACCCTTTAAAGGCTTTTTCTATTGTTAATGATGTGTCATTATTTTATATACTGGTTTGTTTTTTCTCAATATAGGTTCCCTCCCCTCAGGTGTGCTCACCATAGTTCCCTACACAAAGCACCCATAGTCCTCCACCATAGTCCACTTGTTATAGGGCACCCCAAATCTGTTCCAGAACAGGGGGAGGGAGGGGCACCCCTGAAGCCCCAAAACCTGCCTGCTCTAAGTGGGTTCTGCCATCCGCCGCAACAAGACAAAACATATAAAACTTCAATGAAAAGGGACGTTAATACAGTAAATATACAATACGGAACACAAAGAATATAACTTCTAAAACTCCTGAAGTTACCCATCCCCTTGTGGGCAAAAGTCAACACAAAAGGGATTGGCCCAAAGCAAGGCCTGAAAGCTGCCACAGGACTAAAGCACCTTCTGGGCGGGACCCATGGAAAAGGGTCAGAAATGGCCAGACAAATCTGGGAGGAAAAGAGCAACATCAAAATCAATATAAACACTGCCATAGTCACCTCCCTACAGGTATCTCACCCACATCTGCCTTAACCAATCCAAGGTCAGGAAACAAGCACGGTTTCTTCATCACATGCTTGCTACTCCATATGGCTTCCTTAGGTCTCCGTCTTGTTCTCCATCCAGCCTCATTCCCTTCTTCTCTCTTCTCCTTCTCTCTGCTCAGCTCCACCCTCCTTCTGGGTGGGGTAGGGAACCTGGAACTTCCCTTTTTCCTAGGGACCACCCTGTTACACACTCTTCTTCTCCTGCCTTCTCTCCTCTTCTCCTCCTCCCCTCACTTCCTGGATGCCTCAGATCTGTTGTGGGCTTCCTTGAAAGAGTCTTAAAGAATCCACTTAATGTCTTTAGATTCAGCATTCAAAACAACTGTTGTGCCTTCCTGGTGACCTAGGGGTTAGGTCTCAGAGTTATCCCCACTACGGCCTGAGTTCAAGCCCTGGCCAGGAAGCTGACCCAATGACACAGCAGACCTCTCCTGTCCCTCCCACTGCTCCCCTTGGCAGTAAATACGCCTGCTTTGCTCCCCACTCTGTCTCTAGTGAAACCTCTCACCCACCCCCCACTCCTCTGGCCACACTACAGTTCTTCTATGCCAAAAAAAAAAAAAAAAATCTGTGACTAACTCCTCCTCCTATTTTTACTTCTGTTTGGCTACACTAATCCAATACACCTTGATATACTGATTTATTAATGCTTCCTATTTTAAGGATACTCTTGCCTTGGTTGTTCAATTTTACTGCCTGTGGCACTGGGATAGAGAAAAAGAGCAGTGAAAATGTACGATTTGTTATATTTTAATTCAGAAACAGGCTACGTAATAAAAAGCATTGTCCTTTTTGAAAATACTTCCTTTAAGTCATGAATAATATATGTACAGTGAGAATCTGGGAATTGTATTCAGGACCACCATGTTGCAGAACGTCTCAGGTGACACCTTTGACCTTGAGTATAAAAGTAGCATCCAGGGGGCCCTCCCTGGTGGCGCAGTGGGTTAAAGCACAGCACTGAGAAGCTAAAGCCACTTCCGCATGAGTTCGA
>NW_004567131.1:26055892-26083640 GCF_000260355.1 Condylura cristata
AAAAAAAAAAAAAGTAGCATCCAGGATTGGTGTAATTTGGTTCTACTCTGGTATAACTGTGAGGCTTAATGGATATCTGCAATTTGCCATAGCAGCTATTAAATAAGTATGCAAAGCATTAACTGTATACCCACGAAGATTTGTTTTGTTTTTTTAAGATTTATTTTTATCCATGCATTCAAGAAACTGGGATGTAGACCAGAGGTGCAGGGGGGTGAGGAGATATACCAGAGACAGAGTGGGGAGCAGAACAGGTGGATCTACTGAGGGGAGCAGTGGACGAGACAGGCTGTAGCAGTTATAGCACTAAAACTTAACCCCTAGGCCATGAGGGAGGCCCTAACGTGGTTGGTTTTCAATATTTCTACTTTCTCGGTATTTGTGTGAATAATTTGTCTTCTGACCTTCATGGAGGGTGACTCCAGCACCTGACATCTGGGTGGAACACTGTGTGACATTCTCATCAAAACCCCCACAGGGTCCTGAAAAGGAGACTGTGTAATCTCAAAAATGCCTCCATCTCTGTTTAAGAGCTCTGTGCTGAGATGCTTCCATCGTTGTTGACATAAGCCTTATTTTGTTATACTAAGTTATACCAAAAGGATAAAAAAATCTTAGAGAAGAGTATTTCTACAGGAAGTTTCTTATGTAAACACATCCTAACATCCTAGAAATTCTTTTGTTTAATTACCTTCGCCTTTTCTCCTCAAGCAACATCTCAAAGTTAATTTAAAAATCCAAATACATCCTATATTTATTTCATTTGGGCATTAGTTGCCTTTTTTTTTTTTTATTGCCAGCATTTACATGAAATGATGAGTCCATGAATAGGGCACAGGGTAACTGAGATCCCGCTTCGACTCCCTACTCAGAGGCTGAACCGAGGTTGATCTTCCTGCCCAGCTGAACCAAATCAGTGTACTGCCCACTCATTATGTGAAAGTTAATTTGAAACTGGATATAAAGAACTAGACTTCGGCCCTCCCTAGTGACGCAGCAAGTTAAAGCACTGCACTGAGAATCTAAAGCCGCTTCCGCATGAGCTCGATTCCCGCTTTCCCCGGCGGTGACCCACATGGCGCGGCAGACCTTTCCTGACCCGCCCGCTGCTCCCCTCAGCAGTGTACTTCATGGATCTGCCTGTTCTGCTCCCCACTCTGTCTCTGGTGAAGCCTCTCGCTGCCCCTAGCCTCTGGCCTGTACCCCAGTTCTGCATGCACAAATAAATCTTTAAAAAAAAAAAAAAAGAACTAGACTTCACCGGCAATCATAAAAGAAAAAGACTGAGTTTCTAAACAATTTATTTTGTCGTCTCCTCAAAAGATGTCCAAATACTCAATGTCTTTTCAATATTGGCTCATATGAGGATCCTTTAATGGAATTACCCCAGCCATTTGCCCTGAAGGGAAAGAGCCTCTGAAAGACTCTGTGGACAGTCTAAAGAAAAGTGTGGAAAATTGCTACCTTAAAAGGGGAGATGGGTACAAATAAACCAGAAGTAGAAAAGACAACAAGGTAAGAGTAAAGTGGGGGTAGGGTAGAGAGTGACAGCTCATTCAGGAAATGGGTGAAAAAGAAATTGACAAATATTGTGTCATTGACGAGCATATTCTATGGGCAAGGCAGCCACAGATGAGTATTTCCAATTATTAGCAATCCATGCAGTCTTACGTATATGCGATTCGTTTACGAGTACTGTAGGCAGTTGATTCAATCCCCATTCTTTTTTTCAAGGTAAGCTTGCCTCCTTTGCCTGTTTAGTTGCATCCTGTACTTTAAAGTTACACTTCTTGATGCTGTGTGATTCAGCTTCAGTTTGGTGAGAGGAACAACCACAAAGAGGGTGCACACTGCTCTTTGTGGGTGAAGCTGAAGTTCAGGCTTTGTACTTGCAGAGAAATGGCTTTTGGAAATAACCACGAGTGAATGCCTTCTGCAGCAGGTTATGATGGGGTGGGAGATTCTGAAGCCCCGGGTATTTGTCAGGGATCCTGTTTTCTGCATTCAGCCAGCAGCGTGCTGTTTGCCTCTGGCTCCTGTCAGAGCTGGTGGACACTTGAACCCCCTAAGGACTTAAGTCCTATGAATACAGCAGTGCTAAGCGGCATTGAGCTGTTAAGTTTACACACACACCACTTGCCCACACTTCACCACAAACCCCGACTTGAGAAACAGATGCCAAATAAAATGAGATAAAGAAGGGAGATTTAAAAAAAAAAAAAAGGAAAAAAAAACTCCTGAATTCAAGGATTCCTATAAATAATTGGAAAATGAGCCCATTGGCTAAATCACTGAGCTTTGAAATAGTAGAATTTTTTTTTTAAAGATTTATTTATTTGTGCATACAGAACTGGGGTACAGGCCAGAGGCTCGGGGGTGGTGAGAGGTTTCACCAGAGACAGAGTGGGGAACAGAACAGGCAGATCAACGAAGTACACTGCTGAGGGGAGCAGCGGGCGGGTCAGAAGAGGTCTGCCACCATGTGGTCACCTCCGGGGCAGTTGGGAATCGAACTCATGTGGAGGCGGCTTTAGATTCTCAGTGCTGTGCTTTAACCCACTGCGCCACCAGGGAGGGCCTGAAATATTAATATTTTAACTAATGTGTTGTTTCTGCTGTCACTTTAATCCTGAGCAAGTTGTGTTCAGACCAAATCATATGGCAAGACTTCATTTAGACTAGACAGAAGCAGAACAGGATGGTCAAGGTTACTGCAAACCAGGTGCTCAGAAAAAGGAGCCGATGGTGAGCTAGAGACCCCTGAGAAATATTTAGAAGATCCAGTTTTGCAGCAGATGGTGACCAATGAATGGATGCTGGCATGAAAGGAGACAAAGAAGAAAACAGGGACAGTACCCTAGACTCAAGCATGACCCCTTCAACCCCACCTATGCTGCTGCATGTGACACAAATTCGCTTTATTGTTCAGCTGGGCCACATTCCCCGTGCATGTAGCCAGCATTTCTTTATCCTCTGTGTGCTGCTGGCATTCTCGTGTTGTTAAGTTGTTTCCACACCTGGCCATTGTGAATCGAGTTGCAATAAACACAAGGCTGCATATGTCCAGGGAAGTGATATTTTTAAGGAATATATTTGCTGTTTCTATCCAGCTGCCCCCAAATCTTACATATTCAGAAGCGATGAGAAAAGGGAAGCGGCTGTGACTGAAAGCCTCATTTCCCATTTTGCAAGTTCCTTTATTATTAACTTCAGGTTCTCCAGTTCCCACTTGTACAATAATAAATTGACTTTTGAGTTCTGCAGCTTTGCGCAAACTGACTTGACTAAGAACTTTCACAACAGGAAAAAAGTCACTATAATAAAGTTAAAATCAAAATCACCAGGCAACTATAGATCAGAGACATTCTGTAGGGGAGGAAGAGGGAGAAAGCCCAGGACAGGAGTGGGAAGAGCACGAGGGACTATGTGGACTACGACGATGGTGCACAGGCTGACTGGCCGGTGGGGATTTCACAGGGAAACCATGCATTGTACAAAAATGAAGGATGTTGTAATGAATATATTTTAAAATTTTTAAAAATAAAATTTTTTTAAAGAGGAAAGAAAATTCTGACCTAGTCGCAACTAGTCTCTTTTAAGAACTTCCTCCCTCTAGTCTCCAGCTCAGATTGACTTTGTGTTTTTTTGCATTTTCATTAAAACAAAAACACAGAGGCTAATATCCAGGGTATGTGAAAAGTTCACATAGTTCAACAATAAAAAAACAAACAAGCAACTAAGTTAGTAAACAAACAGGCAGCAGATCTGAACTGACAATTCGCCAAAGAGGCTATTCAGAAGGTCAATAGAGAGTGAAAATGTGCATTATCATTCCAGTAGAGAGATAAAAAAGACCACAAGATACCCTCCAAGATCTATAAGAATGGCTCACATTAAAAAGACCCTCCAACAAGTACTAAAGAGAGTGCAGGAAAAATAGAATCCCATTAATGTAAACTGCTACAACCATTAGCAACTACATTTACCATTAAAAATTAAAAATAGGCCCTCCCTGGTGGCACAACGGGTAAGGACACAGCACTGCAACTGGCGAGTTCATGCGAGTTCGATCCACTGCCACCCAGGTGACCCACATGGCGTGGCAGACCTCTCCCGACCCGCCGGCTTCTCCCCTCAGCAGTGTACTTCGCCAGTGGGCCTGTTCTGCTCCCCGCTCTGTCCATGGTGAAGCCTCTCATCCCCCCCTGCAGCTCTGGCCTGTACCCTAGTTCTGCATGCACAAATAAATAAATCTAAAAAAAATTAAAATAGTATGTGGACCACATCGTTTAACTAGTTCCCAATCTTGTTTGTTTTCTTTTGATTGTGAGCAGTGGGAAGAAGGGTGGGTTTACCTCTGGCTGGTGTTCACCAGCTCCGGGACAGCGCTAGGCCGACATGCAATGCTGCCTCGTTTATCTCATGCAGGTACATCTCTCCCCAGAGAAAATTCGCAGCCCGTGGTGATGAACGCTGGCTCATCTGATCTTTTCATATTTTATTCTAGAATTTTTACTTGAACAACAAAGGAAAAAAAGAAAGCAAGGAGGCAAATGAGAAAATGAATGCTAAAAACAAAGAATCCTTACTTGAGGTAAGTTTGGCTTTGCTGAGTAGAAGAAAAAGGGTGACTTTTTATATATTATTTGCTTCTCAGACAATGAGAAATTCTGAGAAACACTGAAATTTTAACTTAGGATTTTAAAGTCAAGTTATTAAATTATAGCATTGTGTTAAACTCAGTCAGTTGTAAAAAATATGTATGGCTTTGGACAATATGTTTTGCATTTCATGAAGTTGGATTTCATGAAGTTGTAATTCTTGACTAAAAGACAAATCTGTACAAAATATGCCTGCTAACACTTTGGATATCCCATTAGTGATCCTTGAAAGTCAGATCCAGAGATTTCCAGATCTCATGGTTCCCACCATCCTTGCTGCATCCATATGGTGGGAAAATGAGGTTGGAGTTGGAGAAGAGATGCCAGGTAGGACAAGCCCAGTTTCCTGGATTGTACTGCAGTATTGCAGCGGTCCTGGGAGGTGCAGAGGACAGAGTGCTGTCACCACAGGGGCCTCAAAGCCCGCTCCAGGCACCTGTTCCAGAAACTCATCTGAGCACCAGTCACTCCAGCAGCAAGGAGATTCAGGTTCTGAAAGCAGTAAGGGAGAGAAACAGAAAGGGAACACAGCCCCATTTTCAGTCAATGCTATCTCTACTGGGGACTGGTAATGATATATACAATTGCCTGAATAGTTGTCTTTTCAAAGCCGAAAGAAAATGCAAAGCACATTATACTGTGAAAAGTCTAGTTGGCCAGAAAATCTGCTTGAGTTTCAAAGATGACTGACAAGACGACAGGTCATAGTTATTAAATGTGAGGAACTCTGAAGGGGTGGGAGTATGTGGAATGCGAACAGAAATGCATCCCAGCTCCACGTTAAAAGTTATTCTATACTTTTGAGACTGAGTGAAATGAAGATGAAAGGTGTAAGAAAGCAAAAATTGTGTCTGAGAATTTAACAGAAAGGAGCAAAGTATGTCATTTCAGTGTACCGTATTTTGAAAGAAAAGAAATGTATTAAGAATTATATAACACAATGCAAATTCTGACATTTGAAAATCTCACCTAGAAAATATACTTTGGCACCCTCTTTTTTTGATATTATAATATTAATAATTGCCTTCTCCATTTTTGATAAGAAAACCATCCCAAGAATAAATTAACTTATACATTATGTATACAATTTATATTATAATTTTTTATGTATGATGATGCCATTTTTTTTACTTGCAAGAAGAGTGATAATTTGTCTATTTACCAGTAGCCTTTATCTAGTATTTACTTTTACAACATGCTGAGGAAATACAACTTCAGGCTACTATTAATCCATTTTTTCAAATGAAAGAAATTTAGAGACTTGCCTATGGTCACAGAGCTAGGTGGTCAGGAAGCCTTGAAGTCTCAGTCGGAAAGAAGCCCTACTCAGCTGTCACCACATTCTTTCTCTTTTGGCACTTAACTTGAATTATAGAGAAAGATGACTTTCAACTTAAAGGCTAACTTGCCACCATTTGCTTAAATGTGAAGAAAGTATACATTTTATTTTTCATATGTTTTATAATCGGAATCTCAATTTTAGGAAAGTTTCTGTGGGACATCTGTCATTGTGCCGGAACTTGAAGGCGCTCTTTATCTGAAAGAAGATGGAAAGAAATCGTGGAAGAGGCGTTATTTTCTTCTCAGGGCTTCTGGAATTTATTATGTGCCAAAAGGAAAGACTAAGGTCAGCAACAAACAAACAAAAAATGAAACACATTAGCAAAAAAGCATTGCTTGAAAGAGAACCTAATGAAACCCTCAGGCAGCAGAATGATGGGACAAGAACATTTTCATGCATAGATAGGAATAAGCTTTTCAGGCAAATCCTCAATTTAGCAATAGCTATGCAAATATAAACAGGAATGCCCCTTCAGATGTCAGTTCCACTTTTGGCAATCTATCCCACAAAAATATTTGCTCAGTTATTTTTGTAACAGAAGAATACTGAGATAACCTCGAGTCTTCTGTGTAGAATAGTTACATACATAATTGCACCTCTAGAATGGAATGTTAATAGCTATAAAATGATGTCATATATTCATGCCTATGTGACAACCTAGAAAGAGCCCTGGATACAATGTTCAGAAAAGAATAAGTTCATGCAATAGTATTTATAGTAAAATCACTTTCACATTTTTTAAATTGGATATGTAGATGTATACATGTAGGCAGGTAGATTTGTCTACACATAGTGCATCAGTTTTACCAGAAAATATGTGCAAGAGTATTACCAAATATTTCTTCTGGAAAAAGAGAGAAGTAAAAAAGGGGGATAATGAAGGGAGATTGTCATTTGATTATGTGTGTACGTACACTGTTTCTTAACATTAGGATGAGGAGGCAATCATTTTGTAGTTAAAACTTTGAAAATCCAGAAGAAAATACCTTCCGAGGGAAAATAATGAATATAAAGGAATACTTGTACACTAAGGTGGGACGGTTCTGCCCTTTACTCTGTATTCACTAACTAGGTAAAACATTATAGAATGTGAGGGAGAAAAAAAGAGTAATGGGACAAATTTGTAATTGAAGTGTAAACAAATGCGTAGATTAGCGGTCTTCCCAGTGCATATCTGCAGGGAGGAGAGGCTCGTTTCCATAGCAACGCCTCCAGCTCTAAGGAGAAAAGCATAAAAGGATCCTTTTTCTCGGAAAGAAGCGCATGAAGTGTGTACTAATTTACTGAGCATCGAGTTTGCCTCTTGTTATTCATCCTGAGGGGGGACTTCTTACATGCTCAATCGTGAAATCCATCACTGACTTAGAATGACAAGAGCCAAGATGAAATTTCTGATTAGATGCTCAGTCACCTTTCTCGCCTGCACCAGCACTGGTGACGCAGCTCACCAGTCTCTGCACTGGAGGATAAACTTTGTTTCTGGGTCTGTGACTTGCTGTTTTGCTTTGGGTGTGCATTTTTCTCTCTTAAACTGCAGACTAGGCTTTTAGAAAACTGCATGGAAGATACTTAAATAAGTTATTTAAAATTTAATATTTTTCTGCTAAACTGTCATCCTTGCTTGTGCCATTGAGAGCAGTCTTAGAAAAATATTAACCACCAAATCTGGTAAGGTTGTTTTCTTCCTTTTTCAGACATCTCGGGATCTGGCATGTTTTATACAGTTTGAAAATGTCAACATTTACTATGGGATTCAGTGCAAAATGAAATATAAAGCACCAACTGACTACTGCTTTGTTTTAAAGGTATGGCTTAGTAAGAGGTCCTTAATTTAAATTGTAAGCAATCTGAGCTAACACTCTCTTTTAAGGTTAAAAAAATGTTAAATATTAGTAGTTATTCATAAAAATAACAATAATTTTTTAAACTAAAATTGGAAAAGGGAAAACACTTCTACCCATTTGGATCATTTCCCCCAATATCTGTCTGCATTTATTCATCCTTCTGAAAATAAGAGCTCTTCATTTTGAACAAATGTGATTTATAATTTTATTAATAATATTGAGGGAGTTTCTCAGTTCTTTATTTATTACAGTGAACTCTCACTCCACCATAAGTGTTTAGAAATTAGGAACTTGATGAGATTTCTTAGAAAAATACAGAATAGAAAAATTAGGGGGGAAATTCTAAAAAAATATGACCAGGTCTTGAATCTTTTTAAAGTGTGTTTTATTATGAGGATTCACCAGAGACAGAATGGGGAGCACAACAGGCAGATCTATGAAATACACTACTGAGGAAAGCAGTGGGTGGGTCAGGAGAGGTCTGCCACATCATGTGTCCAAGTCGGGGATCGAACTTGCACTGAAGAAGCTGCAGCTCGCTTGCAGTGATGTGCTTTAATCCTCTGGGCCACGAGGGAAGGCCCTGGGCAGCTCTTTTAGAAGGCTAAAAAGAGAGCTTTCAGCTCATCTGAGGCCTAATTATTCTCCTGCAATCATCCCTAAAACACGTGGTGTAAAGAGAGTGCTGAGACTGCCCCATGGAGGCTGGAGTGGATGAACCAGGTCTGTTCACCTGCATCGCGGTCACCAGAGGAGCCATTGCTAGGTCTTGCATTTAAGAGGCCTTGTCTCTGCTGTATGCTCAGAAGCCATTGTATGTATTGGAAGAATCATATGTTCCTCTAGTTGGATGAATACCGTACTAGAGAGAGATGGTCTGCTGTGCTGTTGACGTGGAAACCTTGACACACAGACGCTGCTTTGTACATGTAATCACAAGCACATGGAAAGAGTCTGCATCCGGGACCCTGGCTCTCACACCCTGTGTCGCAAAAGACAAACAGCCAAAAAAAGTTTAACAAGCAAGCCCTAAGCAATAATGGCAACTTTTTTTTTTAAAGATTTATTTATTTGTGCATACAGAACTGGGGTACAGGCCAGAGGTCAGGGGCGGCGAGAGGCTTCACCAGAGACAGAGTGGGGAGCAGAACAGGCAGATCGACAAAGCACACTGCTGAGGGGAGCAGCGGGCGGGTCAGGAGAGGTCTGCCGCGCCATGTGGCCACCTCCGGGGCAGGCGGAAATCGAACTCATGCAGAAGTGGCTTTAGCTTCTCAGTGCTGTGCTTTAACCCGCTGCGCCACCAGGGAGGGCCGATAATGGCAACTTTTTGATGTCTCAGAAAGAAAGATATAAACAAGACCAAGAAGCCCATTTCAAGTTAGGGAGCTGTGCTTCTGGGGCTGAAAGACAAGAATTTGGGGTTGGTTTTGCAGTATTTGCCTTTGAAGGACATGCTGCAGTATTTGTGGGAGGTCACACTCCTTCCAGGAAACGGCCTCAGCTACTTTTCATTAATAGGAACTTTAATGTAATAAATCCTTCTTTGCTTATCTGAGCTGGTAGGCAATTCCATTGTGGGGCCTTTTAGAGGATTAATATTGGGGTAGCAACTGCAAAAGTAAAATCTAATATTCAGGACTTAGGAGCTGAGTGGCAATCCCGGCGAAAAGCGCAGCTGCCATTCTAAAGTGTTTGCCGCCATCTGCTGGCTGCGAGTGGAAAACCACAGGTCTGGTGCAGGAGCAGCAGCCCCCCACCCCACCCCCCGGAGTGCTCATTCTGGGAGAGAGGAGACCCCCACGGTACCTAAACAAATACTAGAAACGGACCTTTCCTCCAGTGATGCTGATGAAAATTCTGAGGACTGAAGAACCTAAATAAAGGGAAAGGTCTAGTGAAAGAGAAACGTATGAAAGCAGCTTGTGATCAATTAGCTCCAAAAGCCAAAAGGAAGAATTCTTCATAATTTCCAAAATTTTCTGTGTTATCTCCCCCCCCACACACACACACACTATTATACTTCTCTGTAATAGATTATGAGAAAGACCATGCAAATTCACATGGCACACGGCTTGGGGCCTGGACTTGGCTCCTGCCCTTCCCCTTAGGGCCTTAAGACTTCCCTCTGAATGGGAAATCTTATTTCCTTCAACAATTCTTTCCACCTCTGGACTGGAATGCGTACGATGCTCTAGACCATGTGCTAATAAGCTTCAGGGTCTTGAAGAGTGAAAGACAGACCTGGTTCCCACTCACACGGTACTCACACTCTAACAGAAAGAGAGACGTAAAACAGGACATGTGAGAGCCATGAGGATTGAGAAGGAAGACTTGGTGGTAACTGTGTGTCTCTCTGCTTTGTACCTGCCCATATCACTTATCTCTTTGACTCCAGAAGGCACATACTGCCCAGAAGGCAGCCTCCAAACTAAGGCCTCTTGAGAACAGACGAAAATTTATTTTCTCTTGAACATGCATCTAGAGGCCAAATGCCCCAGTTAAGTAGAAGGTAACAGTCCAGAAAGAAGGAAACCCTGAATCCCTGGGAGCAAAAATAACCCTATGTCTGGAAGGTCCCAAAAGCATGAATTCTGTGAAATAGGAATTACATCCATCAATAAGTTCCCTTATTTGATAAATAAATGATTCTAAATTTTTGTGATAGAGACATGATATGAAGGCTTTCAAAAGTTAGAAAAGCTGAAACAAAAATTTATTCTTGATAATATAAGTGCTTATGTTATCACCTCACAGATTTTTTAAATCCTTTCCAATGTTGCCCATTTTTTAAAAGTACCCCTCTTCCTAATCCTAAATTTTTGGTTTTTGTTTGTTTTAAATATTTATTTATTTGTGCATACAGAACTGGGGTACAGGCCAGAGGTGCAGGGGTGGTGAGAGGACACACCAGAGACAGAGAGGGGAGCAGAACAGGCAGATCAGATCGCGAGACCCAGAGGGGAGCAGAACAGGCAGATCAACAAAGTACACTGCTGAGGGGAGCAGCGGGCTGGTCAGGAGAGGTCTGCCGTGCCATGTGGTCACCTCTGGGGCAGGCGGGAATCGAACTCATGTGGAAGTGGCTTTTACTTCTTGGTGCTGTGCTTTAACCCGCTGCGCCACCAGGGAGGGCCCTTAATCCTAAATTTTTTAACATTCATCTAAAGCCAAAATGACCTCTAATCCATTCATCTTTGTCATCACTTCATGAATCACATATATTGTTATCATTTTAAATTTTTTGAAAGGTGTTAATAAAGGAAGAGCTTATAAATGGTTTGTGTAAATGACTTTTCTAGCATCCCCAAATTCAGAAGGAGTCCCAGTATATCAAGTATCTCTGCTGTGATGATGCGAGAACGCTAAACCAGTGGATTGCAGGAATTAGGATCGCCAAGGTGAGAGGCATTTAGACTCGCTGTATCTTGAACTTGCCAGACAGCTTCTTGAGGTGGGACCAAACTTGTGCTACTGAGAAACAGGTGACCCGTTCTAAATGGGTCAGTTCTGCAGATACTATTTCATTTATTTGCCCACTGGGTTTCATTAGTAAGTGCGAATGGATCTCTCAGATGGCCTGAGAATCACAAATTTACTTCCACATAAGACTTCGCTGATACTCAGCCACAGAGTGTGTGATATGTTACATAAAGACATACAATCAGAATCAAGTGACAGAAGACTTCCTCCCATGTCGAGGTAAAAGTATTTACTAACTGCTAATATGGAAATTTATTCCATACATGAAAAAAATTGTTACTTTTTTATTGCAATACTTGGACTTAAAAAATACTTTTTCATCCTCAATATAAATATTGCACTTGAATACGGAATTTGGGATAAATGACTTCCTTTCTTCTTTTGTGTTCCCTCCCAAGTATGGAAAGACCCTCTATGACAACTACCAGCGGGCAGTGGCGAAGGCTGGACTCTCTGCCCGCTGGACAAACCAGGGCACCGGCAACACAGCTCCACCAGCTGCTCCCGCAGGTAACAAGGAGAAATGCTGGCACTTGCCCAGGCTCATCCAACACATCTTATCAAAACCGAACCGTGTACCCAGTGCATTTCCTTTCTGATAGGCAGGCTCAAGAGATCCCCCTACACACACACACCCCTAAATTGCTTTCTTTATAAGTGACTGTTAGCCAAACTCCCATCACTTTTTTTATGTTATGCTTGTGGATAACTAATGAGGACCAGTGTAGGGTGAGTGACTACGGAGTTTTGTCTCATCAGAGTAGAAGTTGCATTTGTCCAAGGCTCCATCAGACCCCGCAGGCTGCCCACACTGAAGATAAGCCCATTCCTGGCATTTTTGCCTCAGTAATATTAGGACAGAGCCTGGTACCCAACCCTGGACATCACATTCATTTATTTACTTTTAAAGATTTATTTATTTATTTATTTATTTATGCATAAAGAACTGGGATACAGGCCATAGATGTAGGGGTGGTGAGAGGATTCCCCAGATACAGAATGGGGAGCAGAACAGGTAGCTCGATCAAGTACACTGCTGAGCGGACAAGTCAGGAGAGGTCTGCTGCACCATGTGGGTCACCTCCGGGGCCAGGGATAGAACTTGCACTGCAGAGGCTAAGGCTAGTTTGCAGTGCTGCACCCTAGCACGTTGCACCACCAGGGAGGGCCTCGACATCATATTTATAGACAAGGTAGCAGCTGCTTGTTTGTGTTTTTAAGGGGGAAGACAGGATGTTGAGGGATGGACTGAGCGCTTCAAGATGTTGCATACATATTGCTTCTGGTTCTCACATCCGGGGCAGGCGGGAATCGAACTCATGAGGAAGTGGCTTTAGATTCTCAGTGCTGTGCTTTAACCCGCTGCGCCACCAGGGAGGGCCTGCTTGTTTGTGTTTTTAAGGGGGAAGACAGGATGTTGAGGGATGGACTGAGCGCTTCAAGATGTTGCATACATATTGCTTCTGGTTCTCACATCAGCTCTGCAAAGGGTAGATTGTCAGCCCCACTCCACAGTGAGGCCGCTGAAGAGGCAGAAGCGGCGTGACGTGACTGAGCTGTGATACAAAGACACCGTCTTGGCGATACATAATGACTGAAGGGATTGGAACTGCTTATGGCAGAGTAACTCTGGTCCCTATTTCCCAGAGTTAAGTGTTGGACTAGTTAACCATTTCTGCTGCAAAGTCGAAACCAGCTTGAACGCGTGGCAGGTGCCTTACGGTAGCTTGGATACAACATTCCACAATAGTTTGCACTGGCTACATCCTCTCTGGTTGCTCCGGGAGTGGAGAGTCCTGGACATGATTACGCCAAGCTGTGTTCTGGCACAATTTTTAATTCTTTCATGTCTTCCATAGGTTTATTTTTGCCTTTGTCCTCCAGTAGACACTAAAGTCTCCAAAGGACAAAGACCATATCTAATTCCATGTTGTATGCTCAGAGTTCTCAGCCTGGTCTGCAGTAAACATCTGTTGTATGAGTCAGTAAAGGCTGCTGAGAATGATTAGAAGTGGGTCTTCACTGACCCTCAGTGTGATCTTAATTCTGCTGGTCTCCAGCCTGGTAAGGAAACACCACCTGGTGGTATTGGGTTGTGTAGTTTCCCCTTCCCAAGGTGGGGCCACACTGGGATGAGGCGTCCCTGAGACTGGTGTGTAGATCCCTCCCGGGCATGAGTGCCCTTTCCAGTAAAGACTCCTGGTCTCTGCCTGCAGATACTGCAGTTCTGGGGCTCACTCGTTGAGTTGATTTGGCTGAACTCTAGGACCCCTTTCTTTTCTGAATAACTCACAATCTTTCTTTGCAGCATTTTTCTCTGACATTTGGGTCACTAGCTTTAAGCAAATAGTTCTCTTTCTTACCACAGTTTCTGATTAACTGTTCTAGTTACTTTTCACAAGCATCCTCCTACATTTCAGCAAGCCATTGCATCAGCTCTTTTGTTATGAGCTGACCTGTTTTTAGAACAATCAGGACACCTTGAAGATATCAGCTGCTTCCAGAATGAAGCAACTGGTATTCTGCACCGTCACCCACATAGGTGACACCACCTGGCTCTGAACGTAGCTGTTGGGAGAGTTTGGATCTGTGGTCAGCAACTAGGAAGAGCCACTTCCAGTCAGGCTTTCAGTGAGCTCTCCCTGCTGTTCAGGGGCCACTCAGACCATTCCGGTCATGGCCGCTCTCTGAGACAGTGGAGACTCCAGCTGGCCCCACTTCCTGACACAGCTTCCAAAAATTGCAATTTCCAGAGTGAAAGGAGTGTCTTTATTACATGACTAATGGTGAGCTCCTGGCGAGCTCCTGACAGCTTTAGGATGGGGGCTGGCCACCAGGAAGACCAAGTGCATGACTCCAAAGGTGCAACTTTCACTTCCCCCCAACCCCCACAAATGGCACAATGGGTTGAAGTGCAGCACTACAGAGCTAGCCTCAGCTGCTTCAGCACAAGTTCCGACCCTGGCCCCAGAGTGCACCAGACCTCTCCTGATCTGCCTGCTGCTCCCCTCAGCAGTGTACTTCATCAATCTGCCTGTTCTATCCCCACTCTGTCTCTGATGAATCCTCTCACCTCCTGCACCTCTGGCCTGTACCCCAGTTCTGTATGCATAAATAAGTAAATATTAAAAAAAAAAAAGAAAGAAAGAAAGAAAGAAAGAAAAGAAAATTGCAACTTTCAGCTGCTTGCCCACCCAGGAGGAGATGGGGCTTGTCAGTCACAGAAGATTTAATCATATGTATAGGCAATGAAACCCCAATAATAACTCTAGACACCAAGACTCAGAGCAGCACCCTCGTTGGTGAACACACAGGGGTGCCGTATGGTGATGCACCCTGACTCCATAGGAAGAGGACTCGGAGCCCCACCCCAGGGCCTTCCCAGACTAGGCTCCGTACTAGAGAAGCGTCCTCAGGACTGCGCCCTCCTCTCCAGAATTTCTGAGGGCCAGAGAGAGCCGCAGGCACAGCTTCTTCTGAATCTCTCAAAACCATGAAACCTCAATTAGTCTCGGACCTATGGGGAAAGGGCAACTTCAAAAGCAAGAAAATAAAATAGTGCATAACCGGCTTCTGTTGGGGAAAAATCTCTAATTCCAGGATTGATGAGGGTTTGCCAGTCCCCTCTGGCTACTGTTTCTGTGGCCAGAATACAAGTGTTGAGAATGTTCCCATGTTGTTTCTGTACTCTGCACCACATGAAGTTGCATACACACATGACAGAGAAATCTCACCAGTAGGAATTACCTTTCGAGTTTATTTTCATGGTTTATTCTTCCAATCACTAAATGTTTTCTAGACGCAGAGCTGCTAGTTAATCCGGAGCTGCTGTGGCTTTGAGAAAGCATCCCCTCCCCCGAGTCTTTGCTCAGTCTTCCAGAGTACTGCCCTGGCTTATGGATTTTTCATAAGGTCTGGGTTCCATCTATGCCTGCTATCCCTTCTGTTTTGGACAGATCAACTTTTTTATTTTCAAAGTAAAAATATAAAGTAACTCAGGAATTTGAAGATGCCTAGTTCACTCTTCATGTCTCTCTTCCTCCTTCTCAGGGCATAAAACAGGCACCACCCAGGCCAATGGACAGATTCCCCAGGCCACCAGGTCTGTGAATGCTGGTCTGCAAGAGGCTCAGAGACTCGCGGAAACAACTAAGGTGAGGCCAGAGAGGTAACAGCATCACTCCGTCACCTGCCCCCTGTCAGCTCATGGTCTAAACACCACAGTGTTCTAGACATGGCTCTTTTAAAAAGAGAATATGCGGTTCTAACAAGATGTTGCTATAGTGTCATCTAGTGATTTCACTTACTTGCTTTTTTTTTTTTTTGCCTTAAAGTTACATTGGCTAGCCTTGAAAGCTGAAGACACTGTTAGCATGCTGCTTGAGAAAATTACCTTTACAGGAATATTTGTTTAAATTTTCTCTCTGGTAATCAGAGTAGGACAGTTTAACCCACATATTTGGAGATGCGGTTGGGACGTCCCTTCCCCACTCTCTGCCACTGAGGGCAGAGGATGGAGCAAAACCATGTGAGAATTGCTTAAGCAGTTTTCATTTAGCTGCCTTTACTATGACTAAAATGATGGTCTTGGTATAGTCAAGTGATTTTAGTATTTTCTCAAAGTGACATGAGTATTAAGCCCTTACTTCGGATTTTTACTTATTTTTGCTGAATAAATTAAAGCAGTTACTTAGTAAGAAGTTCCATATTCAATGCCACCAGATTAGAAGGCTACCCTGGAACATGTGCATGTTATATGCATCAGCTTCTACATGCATACATCAGGATGGGGAGAAGACCATACATCTAAAAATAATAGCCATTGAAGATTCTTTTTTTTTTTAAAGATTTATTTATTTGTACATACAGAACTGGGGTACAGGCCAGAGGCTCAGGGGTGGCGAGAGGGACAGAGACAGAGTGGGGAGCAGAACAGGCAGATCGACGAAGCACACTGCGGAGGGTAACAGCGGGCGGGTCAGGAGAGGTCTGCCACGCCATGTGGTCACCTCCGGGGCAGGCAGGAATCGAACTCATGTGGAAGTGGCTTTAGCTTCTTAGTGCTGTGCTTTAACCTGCTGCGCCACCAGGGAGGGCCCCGAAGACTCTTTTAAATTAACATAAAAATTGTAGCCAAAATTGTAATTCAGATACTAGCCCAGTTAGCAATATCTAAGCTGACTATGGATAAATTCCATTAAATATTTCCCATGTGAGGAGCCTCACAGTGGTGCACTGGATTTAGCACAGCACTATGAAGCTATTGGAGCCACTACAACACAAGTTCAATCCCCAGACAGGGGGACGACCCACATGGCGCAGCAGACCTCTCCTGATCTGCCTGCTGCTCCCCTCAGCTGTGTACTTCAGCCAATCTGCCTGGTCTGCTCCCCACTTTGAATCCTCTCAGTCCCACAACTCTATCCTGTACTCCAGTTCTGTATGTATAAAGAAATAAATTTTTTTAAAATATTTCCGATATGTGATTCAAAAGAACCTTCAACAATTTAGAACGTCAGTAATCTTTCATTGTCATTGTTTCCTATACTAAACTTTTTATAATTTTTGGAAACCACTGTAGATCTTTAAAAGGTGTGCTTCTCTAATATTTATCTTCTCAAGTCTGTGCTTTGAAGTCTGACAATTTCATCAGAGTACTTTTCACTATTATTATTATTGTTGTCCTGAGTTCTCTTTTTGTGTGTGATTTATGTGCCAACTGAAAAGAAACATTTTTAAATGCTGAAAGCAATACAAGGTTCCCAGAATAGAAATCACTTAACTGTGTATGAACACCAGTGAAAAAAAAATTTTTTTTAATATATCACTAGTTTACTGCATAACCTAAATACACTAGAACTCAATCATAAGACTTTATTAGAAAAAAAAAGATTTCTAAATTTAGAAGGGAAAAGGTTATTAAGCAAAGAAGAAACAGGAACGCCTGATAAAATGCAAATTGCAATGATAATTATCACTAAAAGGAGAAGATTCAAGTCAGCTGCCTGAAATTCCTGAGGAAGTTGCATGAGATAAATATAATTCCTTCTTTTCTGTTCCACTGTTGGCACAGGAAGAACTGAGCCATCATAGCATTTGGCTGGGTTCGTTTTCTGGGGTCTGCCTACCGCACATGTTGTGATTCAGCATTTCAAACCCACTCACTTATTTATCTCATTTGATCAAGACACCGATATTCATAGGGGTCCCGATGCTCACCTTATACCGGATCAGCCAACTGACGTAGTCTTTTTTTTTAATACTAGCACATTTTGACTTTTTAAAATTTATTTATGCATACAAGATTTGGGGTACATGCCAGAGGGGTGTGGGGGAAGGGTGAGAGGATTCTCCAGAGACAGAGTGGGGAGCAGAACAGGCAGATCTACTGAAATACACTGCAAGGGGGGAGCAGTGGGCAAGACAGGAGATGTCTGCTATGGTAGGTGGGTCACCCCCCTGGCCAGAGATGGAACTCCTGTGGTAGTGGCTGCGGACAGCTTCATGACCCCGCGTTTTAACGCATCACACCACCAGGGAGGCCCCTCAGCTAACTGGCCTTTGCACAAGTCAGCAAAGACCAATCTGAGACAATAGCCCAGGTGCGCAGGTTCCTGTGAACGCCAAAGACAGCAAAGCTGAGTCCACAGTCCTGGTTTGCAGCGAGAAGGCCGAAAACACGGACGCAGAACAGTTCTGGGCCAGGAAAGATGTTTGTGCCCACATTCTCACAAGGTTACCTTAGTCAGGAGAAAACTAGCTCCAATTTCTTTTGCCTTTTATCTGCTTTGTGTTAATCCACCCAGGAGGTTTAAGCCACCGATGTGGGGAAGCTCGGGGCCTCTGCCTCTAAGGGAGTGGCCCTGAGCCTGTCAGCCTCCACCTGACAGCCGAGCTTAGCCAGACCCAGAACGATGACATGAGGCATATGCTGAGGATCTTGGTGGCCTGTCTTGGAAACCAAGGTGGGGTCAGGGAGCCATTTTGCTTCCAGTCTCCGGCTGACTGATGGTTAAGATGGAGGCAACTCCCACTACTGTTGACCTCTAGAGCTCTTTTGTTTTTGTTTTGTTTTTTTTTTAAGATTTATTTATTTGTACATACAGAACTGGGGTACAGGCCAGAGGCTGAGGGTGGCCAGAGGCTTCACCAGAGACAGTGGGGAGCAGAACAGGCAGATCAACGAAGTACACTGCTGAGAAGCAGCAGGTGGGTCAGGAGAGGTCTGCCACGCCATGTGGTCACCTCCGGGACAGGCGGGGATCGAACTCATGTGGAAGTGGCTTTAGCTTCCCAGTGCTGTGCTTTAACCCGCTGCGCCACCAGGGAGGGCCTCTAGAGCTCTCTTAAAAACATCAGTAACTCCAGAGTAAGGTGGTTCCAGATGCATAGAATGTAATCTAAATAGAATAATCACCTTCTTGGACAGGGCGGCGTCTTGCATTTACAGAAGAGCGGGGATTCGCCTCCCCAATTCTCCCCTCAGCCCCAATGTTAGCCGCCATTTGAGTCATCCTGTACCAGAGTGAAGAAGTGAGACTCCACCTTGGAGTCTCAGGGGTGCACAACCTAAATCGGCAGGGTCGCGTGAGTCCATGTAAATGGCATCCCCACGGTGGCTGTGATGTTAAGAACGACGCTGTTGTTGCTTCGTTTAAGGACAAGAAGCCAGCCCTTGGAAACGACAGCCCAGGAGCTCTCGGGGTGCACCGGCCGCCAAAGTCTAGCCTGCCTCCACCTCCTCCCGTGCGGCGGTCTTCAGACGTGGGCGGCAGCCCGGTGGCTCCCCACAAGCCCCAGGACCCTGGCAGCGGCTTCCCTCCCCCGCCCGAAGACGTCCTGCCGCCGCCTCCGCCCCTGCCCCCTCTGGAGGAGGACGAGATGCCTCCACCGCCCCCCCATTTTAACGACGAACCGCCGGACTTCGTGCCTCCGCCACCGCCGTTTGCAGGGGATGAAGAGTCTTCATTGCCGCCGCCGCCGCCGCCCCCACCTGCCTTTGACCCCACGTCCTCAAAAGCGACCCCCATTGTCGCCAAAAAGCGTCCCGTTCCTCCAAAGAGGCAAGAGAACCCAGGGCCACCCAGCGGGGCAGGGAGCGGGGAGCAGGATTTCATGTCAGATCTCATGAAAGCTTTGCAAAAGAAGAGAGGCAACGTGTCCTAACTGGGGATCCAGAAGCCCTTGTGCGTTAGGAGTTATTTATTTCTAACCGCAAGCATTTCTGGTCCTTTATTTTGGTGACATCTTGTTCATTTTAGGTTAAATGTTGAAATTTTGGGACAAAAATATGAGATCTCACGGTTGGAGTTCACATTCATAATCATTAGAAACCTCTAGGGTTTGCCTTTAAATGTACATATCTTTCCTAAGACTTTCCACTTGAGTAGAATGTCTTTCCTTCCAGGTTAACAAAATGAGATTTTGTGTTTCTTTCTATTACGGCTGAAAGCATCAAACACCGTTTTACAACAGATTTCTGTAAATATCATTGTCTGTGTAGGAACAGCAACACTATCTGAAGACATGCTTGATTTAAAAAAAAAAAATCCTGTGTCTTCTCAAGTTTCTTGATTTTAGACATTTTCCAGCACTACCTCTATGACCTTCAAAATCTTTCAGAAAAATTAGAAGAGGGAAAAAAGCAGGAGAGGCAGTGTGTGTGTTCAGTTCACCAATCATTGCTTGATTATCCACTGGAATGGTGGACAACCACTGTTTGTGCCTTGGGTTTTTTAGTAGTTGAATAATACAATATTTAGGGGGAAATGTTAGTTTTCGGGTACTTGATTATCACATGGCAATAGAAACCCTATAAATTAAAAGTTAGAGACAGAAAAAGCAACCATCTCTAGAAGACCATACGCAATGTGTGGCACTATCCATGTTAATTAAGCTTATTACTCCAGTCTCCCCTAGTCTAAGGTCTAGTCAGCTTGATCTACCAGGTACTAAGAGGACTGTGTTAAAGTTTCCTTCTATGGAAGTAGGTATGTCAGTCTCTTTTGTTCTGGAAAATTGTACTTTCTGTATTTTGACACTTCATTAAGTAAAATGTACATATATTCATGGTGAACTGAACTATATGTCACCGTATAACAGTTTTTACATTTTACATTCATACATCTACACCACATTTTTGTTTTCAGTTATTTGCCTGCCAAATTTCAATTTAATTCAAATTTAATTTCAACCTTTCTATGTCATTTTGGTCTAGGTCTGACTCTTGTAAACAAATACAGTACAAGTAAAAATTAATTTACTTGTACCATGATTACATATTTGTATTTGTTTTTAACATCCTATTTTAAGCTTTCTATTAGTTTTTGAGGAAACTGTTATTGTGTACATTGTTAGAAATGTTAATTATAAACCTTTTTGGGGTTCAATTTGGCAGTACCTAAATATTTTCTATGCATAATTAGTGTATTAACTAATTCTACTAGCAGGATTCTACAAAATATATGTAAAGGAAACTATATTTATAAAGGGGGGGGGGACTTGAAATCCAAGTGGGTATCAGTATGTAAATGATTTCACAAAATATGACATTTTTGTACTATGGAATATTTTTAAACCATTAAAAATATGAATCTGTACATATTGATATTTAACATTAATAAATATAACTAGGCATGGCAGACCTCTCCTACTGGCCTGCTGCTCCCCTCAGCAGTGTACTTCATAGATCTGCCTGTTCTGCTCCCCGCTCTGGCTTTGGTGAATCCTCTTACGGCTCCTGTACCTCACCTGTACCCCAGTTCTGTATGCATAAATAAATAAATCTTTAAAAAAAATTTCTAGGATCATATCAAAAAGAAGCCAACACGTGTAAAACCCCAAGGGCCAAATACGGCACAATTTATACGTCATAAATGTAATAACTCCATCATAAATGTTATAACTCCAGTGGTGTAAAATGTGCTTAAATTCAAGAATTCACAATGATGAGTTGTTCTCCGTTGAGTTCCTCAAGTTAAGATGAGCAGCTGACTTTAAGGTCTTTAGCCCAAGAAGGCGTAGGTGAGGAGTAGCCAGCTTTCTCAGCTGTAGGGTGCTTCTGGAAAGGCTGCTGAAGAACTTGCTGGAGAAGATGGACCTGATAAATCAATGAAATTGATAAATACAGATTTCCTGTCTCGGTTGCTAAAACATGGAAAATTTTACATTTGTTTGACAATGTTTAAACATGTTTTATCAAAACTTTGGCCGCGGCAGTTATTTAAACTTCCACTTGTATCACCAAAAATTCCTGAAATACTACTACTATGTTAACCTCTGTGTATGAACATGTGCAGTATCATAAAGATGCATTCATATCCTGATAATTTTAAGATTGCTTCATAACATTAAGAGCTATTGGGCCTCCCTGGTGGCGCAACGGGTTAAAGCACAGCACTGAGAAGCTAAAGCCACTTCCGCATGAGTTTGATTCCTACCTGCCCCGGAGGTGACCACATGGCATGGCAGACCTCTCCTGACCCCCGCTACTCCCCTCAGCAGTGTACTTTGTCGATCTGCCTGTTCTGTCCCCACTCTGTCCCTGGTGAATCCTCTCACCCTCCACATCTCTGGCCTGTACCCCAGTTCTGTACGCACAAATAAATAAATCTTAAAAAAAAAAGAGCTATTATTTCCTAAATGTTTACTAAAAAAAATAGTAATAATAAAAGGATGTTGATGATTTATAATATCTCCAAATCAAAGTCATGGGTTCCAACTCACATTCTTCCTCATCTAGAATTCTGCTCCTGGGGCCTCCCTGGGGGTGCGAGGGGTTAAAGCACAGCACTATGAAGCTGTCCACAGCCACTGCAGCACAAGTTTGATGCCCCCGTCAGAATGGTGACCCACATGGCACAGCAGACCTCTCCTGTCCCCCCAGCTGCTCTCCTCAACAGTGTATTTAGGTTAGTCCGCCTGTTCTACTCCCGTCTCTGGTGAATCCTCTCATCTTCTTTACCTTTGGCCTGTACCCCAGTTCTTATATGCATAAATAAATAAATCTTTAATTAAAAAAATAGAATTCTTTCAGGGCCCGCCCTGGTGGCGCAGCGGGTTAAAGCACAACACCGAGAGGCTAAAGCCACTTCCGCATGAGTTCGATTCCCGCCTGCCACATGGCGTGGCAGACCTCTCCTGGCCCGCCTGCTGCTCCCCTCAGCAGTGTACTTCATTGATCTGCCTGTTCTGCTCCCCACTCTGTCTCTGGTGAAGCCTCTCACCGCCCCTGCACCTCTGGCCTGTACCCCAGTTCTGTATGCATAAATAAATAAATCTTAAAAAAAAATAGAATTCTGCTCCATGGTAATAAATAGAGCCATCAGAGAACACACCTCTTACAGTAATCATTTTAGGGCCAAAATGAATAGATTTAGCACTGGCAAAGCACAGCTCCCCTGCCCACCAGGGACTATGCAGGATTACTCACTATTTCTTTCTCCTTTTCCTAATAAATTTGTCCTTTTAAAATATATTTTAAAAAAAATGCAGTTTGCCACTTCCTTGGGTATTACTAAGGAAAAATCTAGTTCTGAAAAAAGGGAAAAGTGGATATTTAATGAGAACCAAGAGACCAAAGAGAATATCTCACGGGACCACTAATGGCTTGTGCCGGCAGCCTGCAGCGCCCCGGCGTGGTGCTCTCACCTCCCCTCTGGAGCGTCTTCCCAGCCTTTTCCTTCATGTCCCTTCACTGAAGTGGCTGCACACTCACCTAGGCTCAGCCACAGGCTTACAGCTTCCCAGCTTGGTTTTTATACTTCTGTGCAATACCCCGCACAGAGGGCGTTTTCAAGAATGTTTTTTTTGTTTGTTTGTCTTGTACGTAATAGAAGAACTGGGGTGCACATCAGAGGTATAGGGGGTGAGAGGATTCACCAGAGACAAAGTAGGGTGCGGAGGAGATGGATCTACTGAAATCCACGCTGAGGGGAGAAGCCCCTGCAGTCAGCCCCCTGGGTTGAGAGTGGGGAATCCCCCAGTGGTGGTAGTGCTAAGACTTAACCCCTAGGTCACGAAGGCCCCTCAAGAATATTTGATATGTGAAGGTAAAACAAGGTGTGTGTGTAAAGGACTACAAGATCTTTGTTTTCCAGCGTGAGACTTAACCCATCGTTAACTTTCTAGGTCGCCCCCCTGGTAACCTGATAAAGTGGCACTGACTAGCATCCACCTGAGCTTACCCCGCTGCCCTTCCCTGCTGGCGGGGGCTGCAGGTTCCAGCCAACAAGGAACCTGAGGTCACCCCGCCCACCAGCTGTCCCCACCTCCAACTCTGGGCAAGTGAGACCGGAAGCTACCTGCGCCCCTCTGTCTTGTGAACTGAACGTGGAAGTTCACTTCGACCTTAGACAACTCCCAACCCTGCCGGCACTGCCTCCCAGCTCAAACAGAACTTTGAGGAAGGGAAGAAAACAAAGAAGGAACAAAAGATAGGGAAGGAAGGAGAAACAGATCAACCAGACAACTTAGTCAAATGTGTTTCCCAGCTTAGGCCACTTATCTAATCACTTACTCTCGCCAATGAAAACCCAGGGTTATCAGACTAGTTAAACTGCCGAAATTTAAAGTGAATGCAAGTTCCAAATCAGAACAGCAGGCCACCTCCAGTCAGTGGGGGGTGGCCCCACAGCACGCTGTCGGGAGGACTCCGAGTCTGTGGCCAGTGTTCACATTTGGGCAGGATCGTGGACACATCTCCTGGGACAAGCAGAGGGACAGCAGCCCCAGTGGGGAGCCAGCCCTCTCCCAAGATACACCACATGCCGCGCATTTTTAAATAACTGGTCATGGAATGCTGGAGACATGAAAGAAGATGTGAACTTCAATCACGTTGTTAAACGTAACCCTGGATAACATGATTTCGGATGCTTTCAGCTAGTGAGGTCTCCTTCACAGCCTGCTTCTTTTGCTTAATGCGTATATGCCACCCACCCATGCTGATGCCTGTAGACCTGGTTCTATCATCCTCACTGCTGTCAAGACTAACTTAGTAACCGCGGGTTGCTGGTGCCATAGACACCTGGTAGAAGCAAAAGCTAACTTCATCTGGAGAGCTGTCTCCTAAAATGGCTTCATTGCATTTGAGCAACTGAAATGCAAAATTCCGAAAGAGCAGAATCAGCTGCCCAGAATTTCAAATATTAGAAGTGATATGAGATATTAAAATTTTTAAATACATTAAAAATACCTCAGGAGCCCTCCCTGCTGGTGCAGCGGGTTAAAGCACAGCACTAAGAAGCTACAGCCACTTCAGCCTGAGTTCGATACCCGCCTGCCCTGGAGGTGACCCACATGGTGCGGCAGACCTCTCCTGACTCGCCCGCTGCTCCCCTCAGTCGGCCTGTTCTGCTCCCCACCCTGTCTCTGGTGAATCCTCTCACCACCCCTGCACCTCTAGCCTGCACCCCAGTTCTGTGTGCAAAAATAAATAAATCTTTAAAAAAAAAAAAACACCTCAGAAATTGATTCACTGATAAGCAAAATAAAATGAGATACCAAGCACAGAGAATGCTGAGAAGCTGTGCTGGCCTGTTCTGCATGTCTGCAAGCAAAGTAAGAGTTTGTAAGTGAATGCAAATGCACCCAGGACAGTCAGCCACCTTACCTCTGAAAAGTCATTCCTTTCTGCTTTTTGTACTGCAGATTCTGCCATCCAGTTCTTCAGGACATATCTAGGGTTGACAGCTTAGGCCAAGGTACAGAGCAGATCACAGAACAATAAGTTGTAAGTCAACACAGGCCAGATGAAATCACCACAGAAATTAGATAACCTTAAAGAACTTTGCAGGAAGACGCAGTTGAAAAGAAATGACCGGCATCATCATTCCATTTTGATTATTTGTAAATAATGCACAGTATGTATGATTTGATGTATACAGAAAAAACTTTTTAACCAACATTGTGTCACCTTGATATGGGAACTGGAGGTCAACCAAGGTCCCGTCACCATTACATAAAGAATAGAGTATTTTAAGTCAAGGAGAGTGAGGGTCCTGGAAGACATGGAGTTTTCATCTGAGTCCTGTGCCCTTCCCTAATCAAAGAAGCAATCACTGGTCCTCCTTTTATGATACAGAATTAGCTTGGGGTCTCATCCAAGTTTAAGTTTATCAGTAAACATGTCTTTCCCTGAGAATCTCAGCTTTACTCTCAGCACAAGAATGCGGCAACCCCCCCCCACCCCCGCCTCTCTCCTTGATACCCTGGGTTCCTTAACACAGGATAATTACCCCCACCCACCCCCCAGGTCCCTCACTTTATTCTTTAGAATTTACAGCCATTGTTTTTCCCTTACTAACCCAGCTGATGCTGTTTTGATGACTCATCCAGCTGTGAGGAACCCAGAGAGATGGGGGATTTTTCCCTGCACCCCAACAAGAGCTATCATTCTCTAAGGTAAAATTCTCCTGCTGAAATTAGAAAATCTCATATATGACACTTTACTCAACTAAAACATACTCACCTAGAATTACTCTATTTAAAAACAAAAAGTAAACAACAAAAACTCAGTTCCCTGAAGTAACTGATTCTTGTTTTCAATGCTGCTGCTTTCATATGAGAATCCTTAAAGAGAAGAAAATCAAAACAAGGACTTACTTGCCATCCTTTTCCTTCTTTCAGAATCTGAATCACTTGTGTTACTAAAAATGAGTAAAACAAAGGACAAGATGAACCCCAATTTCCCCAAGTTATTTTTGCTTCTAAGGATTAGAATTTTTCACAAGACAAATATTGAGAAAAAATTCAAAAGTCAGATTGAATCCATGTCTAATAGAAAATTGAGTTAGATTCTTATATGCAAAATAGCATCTTGCTTGATTTGTCTAAAAAAATTGAACTGTCTGATACCTTTCCTCATCTTAAATATAAATTTTCTTAAAAAATGTACTTTGGGCTCTCTCTGGTGGTGCAACGGGTTAAAGCACAGCACTATGAAGCAGCCATTGTAGCACGTTGACCCACATGGCGCGGCAGACCTCTCCTGACTGACCCACCCGCTGCTCCCCTCAGCAGTGTATTTCATTGACCTGCCTGTTCTGCTCCTGACTCTGTCTCTGGTAAATCCTCTCACACCACACTCCCCCACCCCCAAACCTGCACCTCTGACCTGTACCCTACTTCTGTGTGCATAGATAAATCTTTAGAAAAGAAAAAAATAATAATGTGACTTTTTCTGGATTAAACAGTGTCCTCATTTAAAGAGCCTTCAGTAGCCAGTAAATTGTGATGTGCCATGCTCCTGTGGTCTCTCTCTCCTTCGGCTGCCACTACCTACTTCTTTACTTTCATGTTTGTTGCTTTTGGTTCACTGTGAGTTGGGAAACAAAGCACTTCTCACAACTCTGTAGCTATGAAAATCAACACATAGTGAGCTGAGCAGCTCTCCTCCTGAGTTTCAGGGCTCAGGTTTGGGGTGCCTTCTAGCCTGGCAAATCATCAAATAAGCATCAGACATATTGATAAGTGAAAAAGCAGTTTAATAATCACATGACTACTTCCTGCAGACAGGGGAGAAACCCAAGGTGACTGAATAAGTAGCCCACATGGCTTCAGAAGCCATTTTTTATGCTTAGTCAAACACAGGAGATAGGACAGATGAAGTTCAACTAGAGAGTTTACCAGGGAAGGCACACTCGATAGCAGGAATGCAGATTTAGCACTGCAATTGAGGGATAAGGAAATTAGGTTTTCCAGGAAGGGGTCCTTGTAGAAAGAAGTTTTCATATAAGTATCCTTTTCAAAAGCAACCTCCACCAATCTCCAGAGCCCCTTTCATACAATCAAACTACCAAAATTATGTATTTTGGTGTGGTGGGAAGCTGTACTATCACCAGTTGAGGTGAACAGATCCATGTTCTCTGCATGGTGCTGTGTAATTATACATGCCTTGGTCATTACAATATACCCTGGGGTGGAAAAGAAATGCTTCGAAATGTAACAAGAATCTAAGAGGCAGATATTGCTAATGCCAGGTTACATAATAACAAAGCATTAGACCCTAGTGGGAAACAATTAGCTGGCCTCCTTACCTCTTCAGTCTCAAAAGGTACTGAGACACCCAGGCAGGAAAGAGTTCGTGCCTTGAAATCATCTTCAGTGCCCAGAATTGCTAAATGAAAATACAGTAATAGGCTGCTTGTTAAATAGTAATATTTGTTCGGTTTATTTTAAGTTCACCTTACTTTAAGCTCTTCTTTAATAATAAAAAGTAATATCAAAATTTTTTTTTTAAAGATTTATTTGTGCATACAGAACTGGGGTACAGGCCAGAGGCTCGGGGGTGAGGCTTTAGATTTTCGGAAGCGGCTTTAGATTTTCAGTGCTGTACTTTAACCCGCTGCGCCACCAGGGAGGGCCCAATATCAAATTTTTTAAATTTTTTTTTTTTTTTTTATTTGTGCATACAGAACTGG
>NW_004567131.1:26083951-26087971 GCF_000260355.1 Condylura cristata
GCATGAGTTTGATTCCCGCCTGCCCCAGAGGTGACCACATGGTGTGGCAGACCTCTCCTGACCCGCCCGCTGCTCCCCTTTAGCAGTGTACTTCGTTGATCTGCCTGTTCTGCTCCCCGCTCTGTCTCTAGTGAAGCCTCTCGCCACCCCTCAGCCTCTGGCCTGTACCCCAGTTCTGTATGTACAAATAAATAAATCTCAAAAAAAGGAAGAACTTACTGATATAGTTAGGACACAGATGAACATTAAAAATATGCTTAGTAAAGAAGCTAGATGCAAAAGACTACATAATATATGATTCCATTCATGGGGAAAATCAAGAGAGTAAAAGCCTTAAGAGACAGGATGTAGACTACTAATCACTTAAAGATGAAAGAGAAACAGAAACTAACTGCAAAAGGGCATAAAGGATCTTTTTTAAAAAATGGAACTACTCTAAAATTAAATTGTGGTGGTACCAAAACAAATCTGTAAATTACTGAAAATCACTAGATTTTTCACACATGAAAGGAGTGGAATTTTCTGATATATGAATTATACCTCAATAAGCCTGTTAAAGAAAAACTGAATTAAGAAGAGAGTCAAATATCACAAGCCCATACCTGTGGGATGTGGAGTTCCTGTAGCTGGCTTTGGGTGATCTCACTGAGCTGCCGAAATGTCATTGTAAAATCAGCTTCTGTCTCTTCCATGAGCTAATGAAAATAACTATATTTATCAGCCTCTATTCCTCAAGAATATGCTGAATAGTAATTCAAATATTAATCAGAAGGAAGATAAAATAATAAACTTACATGTAAAAGATACGCAATTAAGTCATTATCATCCTTATTTTCTCCAAGTAATCCTAATTTGACTTTAAACAACTCCCTAAACCTAAAATGAGAAATGTCAATTCATTAAGGTTCTTACTGTTTTAAGAATTGCCCTCAACCCAACCAGTATGATTGATTATCTATTCAAAAAGAACAAACCTTGTATAATAAATAACTGGATACCCCTCAAGAATCTGAGCAGCACTAAAGAGGGAAAAATAAAGGACAGTTAAAGCTTAACTTAAAATTAACATCTTTAAATCACCTTTTATAAGAACAAAGTGAAACTTCTCATACATTAAATAACACTATAGGAGCGTATTAGATAATATGAGTCTGGCCTAGTGATAATTATCTATCATGTCTTACAGAAAATTGTCAGAATTTACTATATCCAAGATTTGAGTACAAATCATGTCACTCTTGAAACATTTTCATATACAATTAGCTTATAGGATAAGTGTTGATGTCTCTATAATACCAAAGCAATTATGTAAGTGGACTTTTCTTTGTCTATTTCTTAAATCAGCTTAAGCCCAAACTAATGCATTACAACTACTTTAGCCAATACAAAAATTATTTGTCTGAACTTATGAAAATATAGTGAAATATTTCATACAAACAGTAAAATTAGTTTTTTACCTTAAAATATCTATAAACAAGTTATACTTTCATTCTTAACATTCTTAAATGTGCTTTAAGTGAAACAAACCCTGTATATACCTATACACAAAGGAATATCACTCAGCAATCAAAACGATAAACTCATATATCATTTGCAACAATATGAAAAGAGCTAGACGGGATTATGCTCAGTGAAATAAGCCAGAAAGAGAAAATTATCTGATGGTTTCACTTATAGGAGAATGTAAGGTAACCAAATAAGGAACCAGGAAAAAATATATAATAAAAAACATAACTAGCAGGCAACTATAAATCAAGACATTCTGCAAGAAAGAGGGATCGAAACAGGGAGGGAATGTGTTCTTACACAAGGGACTACGTGATAGTGCAGGGGTGAATCGGTGCTGGGAATTTTATGGGAACTACACCTGAGAAAGCATACATTGTACAACAAAGGAAGAATGATGTGAAATTTAAAAAAATGTATATACCAATAATACAATAGCAAAATACATAAAAAATAGAACAAAAAAATGTAAAACAATTAAAGAAAAGGACATGAAAAACTACAATTAAGGTAGGAGATTTTAATACACATCTCATGATCCATACTTATCTACTAGATAAAAGTGAATAGGGTCATAAAGGACTTGAATAATACCCTGGAACATTCCCAATATATTATATTAAAACCTTTGGCCATGGAGTACATATATATTTTTTTATGGTCATAAAACATACAAAAACTTACTATGTTGGACCACCAAGTAACCTTAACACATTTTGAACAGTAGGTTTTACCAAACATATTATTTGATTGTAAAAATATAGACAAAATAATTTTAACCACTTAGAAATTAAAAAACAAATGATTAAAAAAATCCTTCAATTTAAGAATAAACTAAACTTTTATAACACCTAAAAGAGCAATAAATAAGAAAACACTTTGTCCTGATAATTATGGAATAAAGTCAAAACTATGCTAGAGAAAAATATAGTTTGAAATGCCTTCATGGTTAAAGACTAAATAGTAAGATGGTTTTTAAATTTTTTTTTCAAAAAAAAATCATTATACAAGTAAATTTCCAAGAAGATTTATTTAGCAGACTTATGATTTACTCACAGTTGCTTTTGCCTAGGATCCAATAAAGGGTTTAGAGCTTGTAATAACTTATTTAAATTAAACATCCCAACATTAGCCTGATTTCCTATTTTATATCTTCTTTCATCATCAGATATGTTTGGTACAAAATCTGTTTAAAACAAAATACAATTTTGTTCATAATGGGAATAAGTACAATAAATAGTTTCTTTTATCATTTCTAAGTTTAAATATAGTAGTTATACTTATTAGACAAAAATCTGACATTAAACCTTCATATCAAAAGTAATAAAACCACTAATACCAACATGCATTAAAATCTTTTAAAATAGATAATCTGCCTAATAGGAGGAATACATTTCTAATCTACAGAAATTTCCAGGTTATCAAACATGTACTTTAAACTCCTACTAAGTAGCATGCCCTCCAGACAGCTTCTTCTGACCCCACCAGCAATAAGTGTGTACTATTACACTTTATAGGTTACGAAAGTGAGAGATTAAGTAACTTCTGTAAGGCTCAGAGCCATCAAGGTTCAGATCCCTGGACACAAACCATCATCTGCCTGCCAACACGCCCTGTCTCCACGTGATCTTTACTGACTTGTCATGCTTCAGGATAAGAACATAGAGGACTCCTTCGTGTATCTCTATGGCACCTGGAAGACTGAGGAACAGGTAAGTGACTATTTTATGAATGAACCCTATTCTTTCTACTATGCCATCATCATTGTATTAGCTATAGCAGTTCATATAAAGCGAATCTGTGATGATTTGTTGACTATAATAAGGTATGTGTGCATGTATACTAGAAGTGTGTATGTGTGTAAATCATACATACCAGGACTATATGCTTCCATGAAACCAAATGGACCATAGTCAATTGTAATGGATAACAAACTGAAGTTATCAGTATTACAAACACCTAAGACAATAACAAGAAGTCCAAAAACATTAGAAATAAAATTAAAAGTATTTTTAACTTTAAAAAAAGAACTAAAGTAAAATTTAAAGTAAAAAAAGTGCAACTACAGAAATAGAACTCTAAGAAATGAAACTTCAATTTATCTTCATCAATTTCTACATCAGTTACAATATATGTGACTTGGAATGCAGTAAAGGAATTTGCTTAATTAATTTTCAATGACTGTGATAAAGGGGATAGTTGTAAAAATGTGGCTATACCCCTCTGGACACCATTAGCTGCAGGCCACTAGCAGTGCAGACTTGATATATATATATACATATATATGTCATATATATGTATATATGTGTATGTGTGTGTGTGTATATATATATATATATATATGTCATATATATATGTCATATATATGTGACACAATTTTAACAGATTTTAAAGTGCAATTCCACAGCAGTTCTTCATTCACAATGCTTAAAACCATCACCCACACCCAGCATCAGAACATGTTCATCCCAGACTAAAGCCCTATACCCATTAAGTGATAGCTCACCTCTCTTC
>NW_004567131.1:26088481-26100298 GCF_000260355.1 Condylura cristata
CGGTTTAAATTCCAAAAGATTGTTACTCTGTCACTAAATATAAATTCTTATATAAAAAATGTTAAGAGCTTATCAACAGAAATATTTAAAAATTCACAAAAGATGAAATTTGCTACTTTAACAAATTAACTCTACTTTTCCATGAAAAGGATGAACTATCAGTGGCTAACTTACCATGAGCAAAACCAACAGACATCCACAAGGCAATAAGTCGTGCTGTCTCGGACACCACAATAGAAAAAAATTCCTAGAACGTAATTTAAAAATTCTTCAGAATTTCAGCAACAGTGTTCTTTTTAAGGTCTACTGACAAGGAGAACCTGAGAAGAATTCAAAGGTGGGCCAAACAATAACTCTTAACCATATAAGAGAATGTTCGAGTAAGTAGAAGTATTCACCCAGAAATAATATAAAAGTTTCAGATGTGGTATTATAATGAGACTTTCTCCAGATCCAAAAAGGAAAGGGAGAGTGTTTCCACAAGAACAGAAAATCACATTTTTCTATTACATTGTGTTTACTTTAGAAACACTACTATACAAATACTTAGAGATCTAATTGTGAGAAAACAGTATCTGTAACAATTATAAGTGTTGCTCAAAACATAACATCTACAGTGAGGATATAGCATTATCTATTCTTTCCTTCTTCATGCCTTTCAAATAAAATACCTTCTTATTTACATACTGTTTCTTTCTCTAACAAAATGCTCAAAAAGCTCTAGATTTCCTTTCCTAACTTCGGTTTTTAAAGCTCTAAGTGGTAACCACTAATGTTGGCAGGCCAATGAGACAAGAGAGAACATGACCTTTCTCTTGAAAAACCTACCTTGTCATCTGCACTATTTACAACAGCTGGGTTTGGAAGTAACCTAAATGGCTACTGGTAAGGACTCAGCATAACGAGATGAAATGTCACCCTTCACAGCAAAATGGAAGGAGCAAGGAAGTATGGAAAGTATGTGCAAGAAAGCAAGTCAGAAAGATAAAGACAAATACTGGACATTTTCATAATCATGAGTATAAACAAGGCATTACAATTGGCAAAGCAGAGTAATTACACACCGGCAGGCATTCATAGACAAAGAGAGGTTTCTAAAGGAAGAGGGTTTGGGGAGGGAAGAACCAAGAAAGCTGCCTAAGGAATGGTGGGCGGGGTGGGAAACAAATACATCTGGGCTTTACAAAAAATTAAGTCTTTATTTAGCAGGCAGCTCTCTTGCTGCAATCTATTGAAAGTTAGTCCTGATGAAAGGATTTGGCAGGGGAAAAAAGGAAGTTTTGTTTCTTTTAAAGACCTGTTTGGACACTTTCAAGTTTCTGATAGAACGCACTCATTGACTTAAAAACAACAACAACGTACCACGTATCTATTAGGTTCTCCGACATCTACAGAGGGGAAATGTTCCCGTATGATGAAGTCTAGTAATGTCCTGGAGGTGAAAGGGAGACCCCAGTTAGTGTCCCTCAGCAGACAGCATTCCACATCCAACCACCTAAAATGTTCAGTTTTCAAGGTACAAGTTTTAAAATTAAAGGAATAAGGTTTTACTCCCAAAACAGCCAAAGAGAAATATTTCCTCAATGTCATTCAAAACTGAAAAGCTGTTTCTAAGGTCACAGTATAGTCACCTTATTAGGTCATAAATTCAGATGAGGCCCACAAACACCCATGGGTACCACCTACTGCGCCTGCCATGCCTACACCCTGTGCAGCTCTTGAGAAGAGAAGGGTAAGACCCATACCCAGACCCAGACCTCAAAGAGCACAGAGTCTATTAGGGAAGAGAATGCAACAATTGAAATATACAAAAAGTGAAAAGATAACAGAGCAGGAAATGATTATTTATACATGCAGGGTTCACAAACGAAGTGACCAAAAAGTGGCAATGCTTGAAGTTAAAATATTTAAGGTGCATAATGATCATATTATGTATTCTCTGCTCTATCAGACTATTCCAGCTAGTTAACTAAGCACTGACGTTGACTGCATTGGAGAAGAAAAATCCATTAAAAATTTAGGGGGGATCCTCTCTGGTAGCCCAGCAGGTTAGGACACAGCACTGCAAGCTGGCCACAGCAGCTTCAGTACAAGTTCGATCCCCAGCCCTGGACGTCACCCACATGGCATAGCAGACCTCTTCTATCTTGTCCGCTGCGCCCCTCAGCAGTGTAATTCCTCAATCTGCCTGTTGTGCTCCCCACTCTCTCTGGTGAATCCTCTCACTGCCCCTGCACCTCTGCCCGTACCCCAGTTCTGTATGTATAAATAAATAAATCTTTAAAACAAAAATTAAGGATTGTAAATATAATTTGGAGTGAAAACAATGAGAATGGATTAGAGTTTGTACTAAATGTAATGTCATGTTAACCAGCGAAGACATTTCAAGGGTGGTGGTCAACACTATACATCAGGGCCTCCCTGGTGGCACAAGGGGTTAAAGTCTCCGCACCGGCAAGCTATCACCAGCCTCTGCAGCATGGGTTTGATCCCCGGCCTAGGAGCTGACACATAGGGTGCAGCAGACCTCTCCTATTTCATCCCTGCTCCCCTCAGCAGTGTATTTCAGTAGATCCACCTGTTCTGCTTCCTACTCTTGTCTCTGGTGAATTGTCTTATCCCCCACCTTGAACCCACCCCCCAGTTCTTCTATGCATAAATAAATGAAATAAACTCTTTTTTAAAACATAGTTATTAATTGAAATTTTTTGTTTTACTGATAAGGAAACCAAAAATGGTTTCAACTTTGTGGTACATAAACAATAAAGTACATAAATAATGTTTAACTGTCTTCTATCATTTTAAAAAAGGACACTTTCTAACCTTAGTAAATCAAGTTCACCATGATGTGCCAAAATTTCTAATGATCCAATTCTAAACCAAGATTTTGCAACTCGCAGAACTACTGCCCCTAAAAAAGAAACATTTACTTTAGCATAGGTATTTTAAACAACGTAAATATAGCATGTGCTTCTCATAAAAATGAAATTATTTAAATAAATAAATAAAAATTACCAGAAAACAAAAAATTTACACCCTGCAAAGGGTCAAGGCTACTTCTCTTTCCTTAAGAATCAGAATCAGAATGTTAGAACTACAACACACTTCTGGAAACACCAAGGTTCCGATGCAGCAAAAGACTACAAACTTCAGGTTCCTGCTGAAGGGGTTTGACTACATGATACCTTTTGTGTCACATCAACTGTGACCTTCTTCCCATACCTTGTCCTGAAAGAGAGATGAATGATGCATTTCTATGGCAGGTGCCCTCCATTTGTGTCACTAATTGAAATTTAACTTCAGGGCCTCCCCAGTGATACAAGGGTTTTAAGCCTCAGCACTATGAAGCTATCTGCAGCATCAGTTCCATCCCTAGCCAGGGAGCTGACCCACATGGCTCAGCAGACCTCTCCTGTTCTACCTGCTGCCCCCCTCAGCAGTGTATTTCAGTAGATCCACCTTTTCTGCTCCCCACTCTCTCTGGTGAATCCTCTCAGTCCCTGTACCTCTGGCCTGCACCCCAGTTCTGTATGCATAAATAAATAAATCTTGGGGAAGAAAAAAAAATCTTATCAAAATAGTCACTTAAAAAATTATGCACTGGGCCCTCCCTGGTGCAGCGGGTTAAAGCACAGCACTGAGAAGCTAAAGCCACTGCAGCATGAGTTTGAGCCCCGCCCCAGCGGTGACCCCCATGGTACTAGTAGACCTCTCCTGACCCGCCCACTGTCCCCTCAGCAGTGTACTTTGTAGATCTGCCTGTTCTGCTCCCCCACGCTCTCTGGTGAATCCTCTCACTGCCCCTGCACGTCTGGCCTGTACCCCAGTTCTGAAATGCATAAATAAATAAATCTTTTTTAAAAAATATGCACTAAGTATAAAGAATAAAAAATATGCCCTTGGTGAATTACCATGAACGTCAGTAGAAACCTGCCACCCTGTGACTCAGTGGGGCTCGCAGGACCCAGGAGAGCTGAAGGGTGCCCACAGTCCTCAGGAGCTCTGCTTTCTAGGCAGCAAAATATTTCATTCGTGCTTTTCAGGTCCCAAGCTCCCCCGTGGGCCCCACTTCTGCCCTCCCTCTCACTGATGCTCTGTGGCACACGCACTTTTCCCCTTCTAAGTCCTTATTCGTAACCTCCCGAGAGTTGAGGGGGCATCTCACTGAACATACTGAAGGTAAAGTAAGAACAAGCGGGTTCTGAGGAGAGGTCTACGTGGTCCTCCTGGGAAGCGAGTATGAGCTGTAGTGTCCTCGCCAGCGACATTCTACCCGCTGTCCGCGGGCTTTACGTCACCTCCCCGACCGCGCGCACTGTCTGAAGTGCATGGAGCAAGCATGTAAGGACATGGAACCGACACATACAAAAGAGCCCGGGGCCGCAGCGTCTGCTGTGGCCCCCATTTCACGCGAGTGTCCGAAACACTCTTACCTCGTTCTTTCGCAGGGTTTCCATTGTAGAACTGGTCTCGCCACACTTCGTCATCACTTACAACCAGACTGAAACGGAAGAGAACCAAACATCACAGTTACACTTGGCTAGCATGCTAGTGTAGGGCCTAGAGCTGTAAGGAACCATGAAAATCACGCTGTGAGAAATTTATCTTCTCAGGTTCCCCAGGTCTCCGGAGATGACATGCTCCCGTCCTCCAAGGCAGCCTCAAGGAGGGAATTACCTGGCAGTTCTGCTCGTTGGAATCCCAAGATAGTGCATCGCCTCGCTGCACAAAAATTCTCTCACTGAAGAGCGAAGTACAGCTCTGCCATCACCATTTCTGTGGAAAATATGAGTTTTTAAACTCCGGGTATACTTAGGACAGCATCAAATTTTATGCAAATGATGGGGAGAAGTAAGAAACTATACCGGGAGTATGGGGTCTTTCCTGAGCCTTTTAATTGGAGCTCCCACTTCTCACCCTGCCTTTAAAAAAAAAACAAACAAAAAAAGCATTAAAAGATTCATGTTAATATTTAGCAGAAGGGTGATTATCCAGGAAGAGATGTGTACCTGTTCGTGTAAACTCCAATTAGATGGGCTCTTCCATCCCCAAGCTGATCTGCCCATATTCCAAACTAATAGGGAAAAAGGAAACTATTCAGGTTTATTGGCCTTCACAGCTGGTACAGCTCAGGGCTTTTGTCAAAATTGAAAGTGGGTACTGCATTTTAGAATTACAATAATCCATAGTTTAAATATAGGTTAAAATAAAATTAAATCAGTACAACTTATTTTAAAATACATGCATTTATATATAATTAATATATATATATAACTAATTTCTTCTTTTACCTTAAGTGAAATTTGCTGGAAAGAGAATACTTAGATCTATTTAATCATAGAATATAATGGGAAAATTTATTACAAGAAGCTCTGTTTACATTATATTTATGCAACATGAAGTCAGGAACACATATACTAGAAAATACTGCTTTTGAACTAGCACAACTATTTTCTTTTTTTTTTTTTCTGTTAAAATCTGTACACGTTTATTTCAATACTGTTATGCCACTGAGTAGCTGTGAAAGTTTGGGTTATTTAATCTCATTGATACTGATCTTTCATTTCTGCACAATGGCATAAGCCTTGTCAGGTTACTATAAAATGAATGTGCAAAATGCCTATACTATGTCTCACATACACAAGCACTCAAGAGAGAGTAACTATTTATCACCAGCCTTTTCCTCTTTTCGCTAACTTAGACATCTCTCTTCACCCAGATGTTTGTTTCATCAGAAAGTTTCGATTTTCCAGAAGAATAAAGTCCTTTCTGGTCTTGTAAATTCTCTAACTACTAACCTTTACCCCTACCACTCTCCAAATGTGACTGAAACCTGTTTACACCTCCCATGAGAATTAGCAATATGAAAAGGAACAGGTGCCATTTATCATGATAACCACACCCTAAACTTTCTTCACGATCTTGCCTTATTTCAAGAACATGCCTTATTAATTGCTTGAACATATATAACACTCCCACTTACTTCTTATTTCTCTCCAGCAGTTCTAAAACTTTGCTCTATAGATGTCTTAGCAAAATTATAATCTAATTTTCCCTCCGAGGCTTTCATATTGACACATTGCACCCCTTTACTTTACCCAAATCTCTTGCCAAAACTTCATGAGTAATAAATCACAGAGATTTTACCTTTGTAATGCCCCAGTTTCATTTTTAAAAATTTAGGCTACAGTTTTATCATAGCAAATCACAGCCGCTAATTTATAAATATCTTGACCACTACATCCTCTTCTAGGAAGGTCTTGTTAACGTCTCAATATGCTAAAACTGAAGAAGTTAACCCAGAATAACTTCTCTACTGAGAAAGCATTTTCACCAAGTTTTTTATTTGCTTAAGGATAGTAATGTGGATGTTTCTCTTACCTGGTGGCCACCGTATCTGTGAGCCAATGGAATGGATCCAAATAATATCTTTTCACCACTTACAAGCTGGAGAAAATCATCTGTTTCTGAGACAGATAAATCAAGGTCCAAAATACCTTCTAGAACTTCCTGAGACAGAAACAAAATATTCTTACACACTTAATCCTTTAATAACTTTTAAAGGGCTCAATAGAAGAAAATTAAAATAATAAGCCTCTGCCAAAATACACTTTTATACTTTTTCATGAGATGTACCAAGCTTTCTATGATTATTCATGTTATTTGAGAAAACCAGCTCTACTAGATCTAAAATTTTTATGTATTTCTGTGATACCACAGTAAAATAGCTTTAATATTTTTCCTAGCACATATGCTTTTAAAGAACTAGCAAAAAATAAATGTCCTAATTTTATGCCAAATTCATCTGCATTATGAGAATGATTTCGTATTAGAAACCAACAGTCAAAATTGTCTAAGATGAGAATTCAATTTCTTTGCCCTTTTTTGTTCCCATTAAAGTGCATTTCCCTTTAAGTATAGCTTTAAGAAAGTGAGTACTAGGATCCAAGAATAAGCATTAGAAAGTAATTTCTAAGAGTAAAATTCTCCAAGTACCTGTATTTTTTTTTAAAAAAGTAATTTATCAAGACTAGTAATATTAACATTAAAATTAATAAAATTTTAGCAAAAATTGAAGTATTTGTGTTCTGAAAAGATAAATCCTAACCTTTGAAACTGCTACAAGACGAGCTCTTGATTTGAAAGGCGTAGGGAAGGCAACTGAAAAAATACAGTTGTTCACTTTACGAACATAGTTCTCTTTAACAGGATCAACTGGCCACACAGCTGATTTTAAAAAAAAAAGAAGTCTTCTTAATGCTCTCATTTGTGTTGCCTATCCAACATTAATAATCCTTAGAAAGATTCTGGTTCTTCAAGTAAATAAAATTCAGCTATCATTTCCTTCATACTGTTATCTGAAGGCAACTTTACCATTTGCAACTATTTTCATAAACTACTATAGATGCAACTGTCTAAGAGGAAGGGAAATGGAAAAGTTTAAAAGAAGACATATACCATATCTTCAAAGAAGCTTCATTCACAGGAGACCAACAGAATGAGCAACATACTTATAAATAATATATAACAGATGTGATCCACATTACAGTGCAGTCATGGGCCACTTAACAGGAAAGAAAACACGTTGTTAGCAGCTTTTGTCACTGTGCAAACTCTTCCTTTGGTGTGACCAAGATGCAGCCCAGGGATACCCTTTTGTGTCAGGTCTTCAATCCAGGGCATTATAAGTTTCTTTGGGCCCTCCCAGGTGGTGCAAAGGGATAAAGTGCAGCACCATGAAGAGATCCGCAACCACTGCAGGACGAGTTTGATTCCCGGCCAGGGAAGATGACCCACTTGGCACAGGGGACCTCTCCTAACCCACCTCCTGTTCCCCTCAGCAGTGTATTTCAGTCAGTCTGCCTGTTCTGTTCTCCACTGTGTCTGTGGTGAATCCTCTCACACACACCCCACCTCTGACCTGTACCCCACTTCTTGTATGCATAAATTAAAAAAAAATCTTTTAAAAAAAAGTTTCTCATAGTCCTTTCTAGTATTTTTGCTAGTCTTGCTGCTTTCAATAAAGCAGATCCATTCACAGCTTCCTTCATTTTAGTCTTTAAGTTTGTCAGGATACTGGAATGGTGAGCATATCTACACCTGGTTTTCCAGGTCATAGTTCTTAGTTACTTTTCATTTCAGGCTCAGTGACTTGATGCCTCCTCTTAAAAGCGACATTAGCAGATTTGTGCACTTAGGGACCAGAGTGAACGTAACATCACAAGCCTAAGGAAGAAATGATGCTACCAGGAAGCCAGAGGTAAATGAGGCTGCTGGCAGCATAAATGCTACCACCTTACAAACATGTTTCTTGATAGAGATTATATTGCTATGATACTGAAGCCACCAATTATTTTAGTAAACAAAAGAGGTTCAAACAAAGCCCAGTGAGTTTTTTTATTTTAAGGAGCAAATTTAGAGTAATTCTGGGAAAATACACAAATATTTTTAGAGAGAAATGGGAAGACAATTTATAGTAAAATTCTATCCAGGTAACAGGTATTTGGGGACAACTGCCATATTTATGTAGTCTGTTGATGTATGACTACTGGAATTATAGTACTAACCAATTCAATGGAACCCAACCAAAAAATGTAGACAATCATTTTTCCTGCTCTTCAGAAAAATCACAATTAACTGAATGATAGCACAGTTTATTCCTAAAAACACAAGAAAAAAAGGAAGACAAAACCTATGTTTCTTGATAGAGGTTATATTGCTATGATAGTGGAGTCACCAAATTATTTAGTAAACAAAATAAAGTCTAATCAAAGTCCAGTGAGTTTTTTTTTTAAGGGGCAAATTTACAGTAACTCTGGAAAAATACACAAAAATTTTGAGAGAGAAATGGGAAGACTATTTATAGTTAAATTTACAAGAACACAATAATTAAAAATATTGTCCTCCAAAAATAGAAACAAAGATCAGTAAAAAGCAAAAAGAGCCCACATATTAAAATTACCTATATAATATTATGAATCAGTGGAGAAAGGTGGCATCATGCCAAATTGTTCAACTGTTTGATACACCTACTTATTCCATCTAAAGTTAATTAAACGTCAATTCTAACAGAAATAAGAGTATTTTTGTATCTACCCCACGTGAGTTTAAAACCCCCAGGTTTATCCCCTTAAGTACATGGTGAATAAAGTAGTACTATGAGGAAACAAATGGTTAATGACCAAGACCCAGGTGATTTCCATAGAAAACCTAGCATGAGATTATGAGTTCCAACAGTGTATTTTCTTTTTTCTCAAAGAGCCTCTGTACAGAAACAGAATGAATTCTATAATTAATACACTTTCTTTTCCAATGCCCCATTTTACTAGAGCCTGGGCATTGTATAATGATCCACTAGTAGCTAGGATTTTTGTACTAATTAGCACATATTTTGCTAAGGCAGTTGCTATATGTCCATAAATATGACCAGTGGCCATGGAACAAAAAAAAAGGCTGTTTCAGATTAAACCAACCCTCACTCTTGTTACACTTTAACCAACTAAACAGTCATAAACCAAAAACCCCAGGGAAAATTCCAAATATATGCTAACCCTTTATGATTACCTTCAAAGAGCTATCAGCAATTCCAAAATTAAATGATATAGAATTCAGATTTATCAAAGGATATGAAATTCACAAAAATTGCTAACCCTTCAGTGCAACTATATTTGAACCTTTTCTCTCAGTAAATGTTCTTATCATAGTAGCTTTGCTAATTCATTGTTCATTTATTAAGATCAGAGTAAGTTTCACAGAGTATTATGAACCAACACACAGGGAATATGTATACCGCATCATATATATATGTATACTCTCTCCCTGGATGTAAAATGTGGTTTGAAATTGACACTGTATCATTTTAACAGTGTAATAACACATAGAATGTGTCATAAGTGAAGTCAACTCTCCAGTGTTGAAATGCAACTTTGAAACTGCTAACAATTAAGATTCCACCTTTTAAGTTCATTCTTTTGCCGAAGTGTAGTTAAAAAGACCATGATCATGTCTAGCGCGTGTCCAAGTGGGTCTGTTCTCCATAGTTACTACACAGATCTTACAATACTTTCAGCTTCCTCCACTCATGCTCGTGCAAGTTAGTTCATCACAGTTTAGCAATACCATGTAATGTTGGGACGCCTCCATGAATTTGATGTTTTTTTTCACTCAGCCTTGCCAGATTATGTCTTTGAAGAGGCTAAAGTTTTGCTCTAGTCTGTATAAACAAGTCCTAAATGAAAATAGCCCGGCACAACTGGGCAGAGCTGTGCTGTAATTGTATGAGCTTGGACAAGATGTTCAATTCTTCTAAACCGCAATTTCCCTTCTGAACAAGGGCAAATGATAGCATCTAAGTCATAGGGTTACTACACAAATAATAGTGCTTACTTTGGCAAATTCACCCTTGCATATTTCTTAATATATAAACCAAATTTATATTAAAAAAATCATCTCTAGGTGCATATTAACACCCATTATCTGTAAAGTACCTAACATGTTTTTACATATTCTTCAAGAAGAGGGGTGGGGAGGGGTGAGGAAACTCATGAAACTGGCTTATGTTTTTTTAATGCGTATTCTATGCTTTTATTGAGTAAAAAAAACACTTTTAAAACAAAATATCACAATAATGTGCTAAGGAATTCTTTCACTCTTTAAAGCAGAAACCATGGTTTCGAAGAAAAAACCTCTTGACAATTGCAGTTGCCTAACTGCTGGTCTATTTCCTAAGAGTGAATGTCTTGAGGACAGCCTAAGTTTCTTCTCTTTTTGTATCTCTAAAGGGCTTACACTTTCTTTCACTGGCTCTCCCTGAATGCCAAGTGTTGAATGACTAGTCGTTTCAGGCATTTCTGCTGTAAATAAGTAATCTCCCGTTACCATAAGAAAAGTAGATGAGATTTACAGAGCTAAAGTGAAAAGTAACCCATACTGGGTTTCAACCCTGTGCATTCTCCAGTATCCCGAGTTGAAGACCGAGCAGCTTCCACGTCACCAAATCTTAAAGCTCCGGACACCCAAGGATGGAAATCGCATATGCAGATGTAAGGAAGACTACCAAATTATGCACAGTATACCTAGAAGATGTTCAGAGGAGAGAGTCCAAAAGCTGAGAGACGAGGCTACGCTAGCTTCTCTTTCACAATAGCCCTGATCGGAGTTTGACTCGTTACTGGAAAGGTGTAAAAGGATGCCACTTCCTTCTAGGTCCGGTCGCAAAAAGCAGCCCGCGACGACGTGGCTGGTCACACCCAAGAGAACCAAGTGCAGAAACCGAAGCCTCGGGATTAGGCAGCACAATCGGAACCCTATTCTTTGAGGCATATCTCTGCCTATAGGGAAAAAAACGCAGAACAAAAGAGTTAGTGGCTCAAGTCCGACGCCGGGTGTTGAATCTTGCTGACAGCTGGTACCCCAAGGCACGCAGCTGCTGGAGGGGCGCGCTCAAAACGGGCAGGGAAGGGCCGGGAGAGTCCGTCGCTCGGGCCAGGACGGCCCAGCCGCCGCGACCCTTTCCGCTGTCTCCCGGGGCTCGCCGGGGAACCACTAGGTTCGGCACGGCCACCCCGAGAGCGCGCCGACCGCCAGCCCCGGGAAGCAGCGAGCAGAGGCGCCCCGGGTGGGGCTGGAGCGCTTCCTGTGCCAGGTTTCCGGCTCCGGGTCTCGGGAGAAGGACTGCCGGGTCAGAGGCGGAGCTGCCGCCCCGCCGCGACTTTCAGAGTCGGACCATGGCCTCGTGCTGGTGGCGGTGGCGGCGGAGCTGCTCCTGGAGGCCGGCGGCGCGGAGCCCGGGGTCTGGCTCCCCCGGCCTTGCGGGGC
>NW_004567131.1:26100398-26140169 GCF_000260355.1 Condylura cristata
TCGGGACCCCAGCCCGGACTAGCGGGACGCCGGGCTGACCCCTGCCCGGTGCGGGGCGCGGAGGGATGGACGCCCGGCGGCTGCCTGGAATAGGGCGGCGGGCGCAGAGGTCACGGCGCCAATGACAGCGCCGCGGCGGAATGAATGGGAGCGAGGGCACCGCGCCGGCTGGGTCGTCCGCCCGCCTGCCCTGGTCGGCACCCCAGCCCGGACTAGCGGGACGCCGGGCTGACCCCTGCCCGGTGCGGGGCGCGGAGGGATGGACGCCCGGCGGCTGCCTGGAATAGGGGCGCGCCTCGCGCAGGGCTACGAGCAGTGTCCTAGGGGCCGAGGGGACTTTGGGGCTTGGGCAGGGAGGGGCCGGCCCTGGCACTCCCGGGTGGAGTGGGGAGATTGTCTCCTGGGGCTTGGACATTTCCTTTCGCGTTACAGCCAGGGCTTCAGAAGGACTCGCTTTAACTAGAATTTCAGAGGAAAAGGGGGACCACTCAGGCTTCTTAAAGATCAAGGTGGCCTTTAGTAGGGAAAGGACTTGCGGGGGACGTAGGAGTGATGCCCGGGGGTGGGGGTTGGCTGGATTATAGCCAGGGGTAGTTGCTTTGGGGGCGGGCCTACCTCGGTGCGGTAGGACACTGGATGTCGGGAGTGAAGAGATCTCAGAGATCTCGATCTTTAACTTGACCTTTGATTTCTTGAGGCCAAATCAGAATCTCAGCACTAACCTTGATTCCTGACTCTCCCTGCTGTCTTTGGGCTCGGTCTCCATTTTTCCCCTTTCTGGTCAGTTTAGACCCTGTAAATAGACATATTTTTGTATTTCTGTGACTTCTCTACGGGTGGTGATGAATTCTCACTGTACCATGGGGCTGGCCCCTGCTGTTTAGCACAACTGAGCAAAATTTATGGACTCACTGTCCTTTGAGAGACTTCTCTGGACATGGTCACTGTGTGTGATGTTCACTTCATCTGCAAGGCTCATTATTAAAGTTTATTTGCATTTAGGACTTTTCCGGTTTAGTCTGACTCGCTACACATTATCCTTCCATGTATATCCCACAAACACCTGCTATTGAAACTTGCAACATGAAACTTGCAACATTTATAATTGTCTGCCAATCATGTGGGTGCATATCCGGACTCAACAGTATACTTAACCTCTACTGAGTTAGGATGGGGTTCCATCATAAACCCATCCTAAATTGAGATGATAGGAAGTCAAAAGCACAGTTAACCTACCATGGTAAAGTAGCATAGTCCGCTTGAAACGTGCTCAGTACATTTATGTCAGCTGCAGTTGGGCAAAATTAACTTACGCAAAGTTATACTTTGTAATAAAGCATTGAATAGCTCATAGGATATATTGAAGACTACTGACAATGCAAAACTACTCTAATTCAGAATTCGAAGTATGTTTCTATTGAACATATATATTACTTTTAACCCATTATTAAGCTGAAAAATCTCCCTAGTGGCCCAATGGGCTCAGCACTGTCAAGCTTGCGACAACCCCTTTAGCTTGAGTTCCAGCCAGCCAGGGGAGTGAGCCACATGGAGCAGCAGACCTCCCCTGTCCGCCCACTGCGCCTCTCATTGGTGTTTTGCTCAATCTGCCTGGTCTGCTCCCACCTCTGTCTCTGGTGAATCCTTTCACAGCCTGCCCCTGTCACTTCTGACTTGTACCCCAGTTCTTGTATGCATAAATAAATTTTTAAAGAAAAAAAAAAGACCAAAAAGCAGTATTACTTTGAATTTACAGCACAAGGAATTTTTTCACTTGAATACTAATTTAGTGAGGAATTCGGGAGCTAATTTGCACGGCAGAAAGACATTGAGAGCCCCTCTGGCAATGAGGCAGATGCCTGCTTCCCTTCCTTCACACCTGAGATTTATCTCCTGCTTTATCTTCTAGGGGTGGAGGGGGAGTAGAATTTCCTGTTTCTCTAGCAATTTCAAAATAATGTGTCATTTTGGCACATCTTGGAGGCAGCCTTTTCCCATCCCATCAGCACATTCTTCTGATATCTCTATTACTTCTGTTAAAAAGTCACTCAAGTGCCAAATTGCTCGTAGGTCTTTGATTCCCGCCTCCCCCCAGCAGTTTCTCTTTTTTTAAGTAGTAGTAGAATGCAAGGTTGGCTTTCAGGGGCCATGTGACAGCGGCAATGAACAAACTCAGAACTGGAAGGGGCCAGACTCTACAGCAGTAGGTAGTGACCGGCAGGCTAAACTGCCTGGGTAGCCCTGCTGTCCTGGGTGCTTCTACCCTCCCTTGGGAATCACTGGCCCCAGGTGCCTTTAAAACGAAGAATAGCTTGATGGAACAGAGTTGGTGTTACGGGAAGGCAGCATCTTACACAGCTCTCCAAATAATCTTGGTATCTCTCCAGGAGTAGGTGCTATCAGAAAGATGTCACAATGTAACACAAACAGAAAATGCTGGAATTTGAACCAAGATCTCTCTTCTGAAGATCATGCTTTCAGCAACTCTTATGCTGCCATGTGGCCAAACTTTGTAATTATCTTTTTTTCTGAAGTTTGGAATCTACCTGGAAGTCATCAAATTAAAGATATTGGCTACCTAAAGCAGATTCTAAATAACCTAATAAATTATATTGAAAAATAGATTTATTGTATTTAAGAGTAGATTATATTTATTGGTATTGTAGTTTTATTTATCCTGAGTTATAAGTGCTTATGAATATATACTTACACGATTTTTTTTTACTTTTATAGACATCTTACTTTAATCTTGTGAAGAGTTTAACATCTGCCTTTCCAAATGTATATAGTATATCACGGTAAGTTTATAATCCATATTATAACTTTTAATGCTATTCACCATACTGTAAGAAAATTTCTCAGTTGTCATGGGATTAGTCCAGCCAACTTAATATGTTGCTAACTAAGTGCCACAATATCTGTTCTAATAGATCTCTGCTTTTACAAAAGATGGGGATGTAATAAAATTTAAATCCGACTCAGAACACAATGAACATAGATTAGTTTTTCTTTGGCTTTCTGGGTTCTCTGAATTCTAGTCATAAAAATAAACTTTTGGTGTATCATTTTGCAAAACCAGAACTCTGTGTGATTTTCTAAATAATAATAACCTGTTTGGATTCATGCCTTCTTTCCACCAAGTATCTGGACTTAAGTTTTTCCATTACCTGATTACAAACATCTATGTATGTTCTTGGTCAGTAATTCCTACTTCTGGATGACGTTATCTCACCTAGTAAGACACCCTACAGCCTTCCAATGTGTGCGTTCTTGCTTATCCCAGATTCCATCACACAACATCAGCAGTGTGCTGTCGCAGTAAAGCACGAAGTGGTGAGAAATACACTGATCCTTTTAAACTCGGTTGGCGAGACTTGAAAGGTCTGTACGAGGACATTAGAAAGGTAAGGCTCGTCTGCCGATGCAGCGAAGTCACGTTGACTCCCAGCACTGTGAAGACACCTGCGGCCCGTGGCTCCCTTGCCGGCTGCCCGTGCGCTTGGGAAGCGCTCCTTGAGCAAAGGATGCACTATCTGTGCCATCAGAGCCAGGCCAGGGCAGGGCGGGAATCGGAAAAATTCACCTCCCGGCGCCTCCCTTCCCCTTCCAAGGTTTCCCACTAACTTCCGGAGCCCCCGGCCACTCTTGTATCTCCACAGCAGCTCCGCAAGAGTGAGGGCCTGGCAGAGGAGCCCCGCAGTGCCTGCTCAGTCACCGTGTGGGGCACCTCTTGCCGCCTTCCCTCCAGAGAGTGAATGTGCCCCCTCCTCCCCTCCTCTAGTGAGCGAGCACCCCTGTGCCTGTTGCTCGAGCCTTCGAATCACTGCGCAGTTGCTGCTCCCTCCCGGTGTCTGCACACACTTCCAACTCTAGCCCCTCTTGCTGTCCCTCTTCCGTGCTCCAGGTTCTTCACAGCCATCTGTTCAAGGTGCCCTCCTGGAGCCAGTGTCCCACGCCCGCCCTTCCACACCCCTTGTCTCTTCCTGCCTTGGCCCCTCCTGTCTGGGCCACCTCTGCCCCGGGGCTTCCTCTCCAGCCTGGTCTCAAGCTGCAGTTGCCCAGGCCATCAGAGGCTTCCTTCTATTGCTGGCTTTTTACCTCCAGTGATGTTTGTGAACTTTCAACACTGTTGACCACTCCCCCTGCCCCCCATCCCTCCCCTCCCCCAAGGAAACCCTGGCTTCTGTACCCCACTCTCCAGGTGTTATAGACTGTCCTGGTTCCTCTTGGTTACCGCTCTCCCACTTCCTTTCATTTTGCCATACCTTAGGATTCTACCAGTTCTCTCCCTCTCTGTCCTCGGTTTACCCATTCCCATACTTTATGACTCCCACATAATGCGTCTGTTGCACATTGAGTTCTGTCTCCTAAATCCATAGATCTAACTGCTTGCTGAGCCACCTGCCTGCCTGTCTGACTATCTCAAACTTACCTGAAAGTCTGCTTGCCCTATTCGTTGTTTTTTCTCGTTTTTCCTGTTCATTGAAGGAACCGCTTTGGGACTTCAGAAGGACCTTCCATGTCCCTACACATCATCCTGACTTGTCTCTTGACTCAGTCCCCACCACCCCAGAGCAGGCCACCCTGTGTCTGGCCCCGTCGTCCTTCCTCTCCCCTCTCCTGCCCGAGCCAGAGGCGCCCCTGGGTGTTCAGAGGGTGACCACAGCAGGGCTGTCGTGTGGTATTGCAGTTCTTCTCCTTCCCCCTCCAGACTGAGCTCCTGTAGGCAAGGAGCCAGCTTGCTTGTCTCTAACTGTGTTTCTAACCATGTTTGACACGCAGCTCATGACTTAGTGAGTTACTGACCCACTGTGTTGTGTTCACCAGAGCCTGGCTTAGCGCCCACGACTTCAGGGGGTCTGCTCCAGTTCATTCCAGCAAGTCCTGGAGAGGCAGATCCAGCTGCCTGGAAGGTCTCCCTGCTTCCCAAATCAAAGTCCTGCTTCTCCTTTAATCCCAGCTCAACACTTACCTCCTTTGCTTTTGCTGGTCCACACTCCTCTCTTCCTTCTCTAAACTTTGAATGTACTTAATATCTGATATTGCTCACTGTATTCTCCAATGAATATTTTATATTGTGAAAAATGTTGAGTCTCCCCAGCTCAATGTAAGCTCCTTGCAGCCAGGTAAACCATATCTTGTACTTACTTTTAAACTTTTGACATGTCTGTTGCTAAATAATGGTTGAGCCAGACTTACTGAACCTTGCTTCTCTCTGGCAGCATTTTACCTCTCTTTTGGCGCCAAAACACAGTGTGGCTGTCCTACCTTGATGCCCTTTGACCTCCTGCACCTTTGACTCAACAGCCACTACTCCCCCACTTTCTCCTTCCTCGAAGCCCATCTGCTCGGCTGCCACTAGCCCAGAGTCCCTGGATTCACTTCGGCTTTCCTCCCCTCCCGCTGTCTCTTGGGTCCCCGGGCTGTGTGGTGCAGGCCAAGCCAGGCATCACCTGGGGCCTGGCACGGGACAGCCAGGTCTGTTTCTGTACCACGTGGGACATTTTGCAGCCATTTTGAATTTCTCAATTGACTGGAATCAAATAAAGCTCTGTAAAACAAGCACTGTTGGCTTTTTGTGCAATGATATTGCTGTACTAACACAGAGAAACTTTATTTCAGGAACTACTCATATCTACAACAGAACTTAAGGAAATGTCTGAGTACTACTTTGACGGAAAAGGAAAAGCCTTTCGACCAATTATTGTGGTGCTAATGGCCCGAGCATGCAATATTCATCATAATAACTCCCGGTGAGTTATTTACTTTTGCTCCTCCATCATTTTTCCTGTCTGGAGTCTTCCACCCCAAGATTACCATTTCGTTTCCTGTCTTAGAAGTAGCCACCCTGTGACTCCACTTCGTGGTGAGTAGTTTCAGACCCGGGCTCACTAAGGCAACTCTGGAATCCGCTGGGCATCTTCCGCGTCCAGCTTGTTACTATTTGTGGAAGAACAGCATCAGCAACAATAGGCCTAGAGAGAATTAGAAAAGCCACACTAGTGTTCTTGTTGGGAATAAGGATCCGGGGGTGTGCATGTAACCCTTAAATGCAGCCGGCAGTCCATCCAGAGTCACAGGTTCCTGCTCCACCTCCATTCAGGCACCACACCCCAGGGCCTGCCCGTGACCTTTGGAGACATGCCAAAGAGAAGTCTCATTAAAAGAAGGCATTGGACTATCAACCTCTACTTTCACGTTTTCAAATACTGAAATAACTGTGACATTTTAAGATTAGTGGAAATCTGAAAAGGAAGAAGGACTTAATCCCTGCAGCATGTAGCCTCTTGGTCACTCCCCCTGAACGCACTTGAATGACGTGTGTAGCTCCCGCAGGGTTTCCCGGCCAGGGCACTCCTGACACTTTGGGCCAAGCCATGCCCGTGTCACCGGCACTGCCCGGGGCTTGTAAATGTGTGCAGCATCTCTGGGCTCTGCCCACTCAGCACCAGCCATGCCCCCAACACCCCCAGCTGTGACAACCAAAATGTCTGCAGGCTTCCCAGATGCCCCCTGGGGAGCAAGATCAGTTGAGAGCCTCTTGAGAGAGGGCTACATCAGTGTTTATAGTTTTAATTGCTGGGGTGAAGACGTAATCCTCTTCATCATGTGTCCCCCTCAGAAATATGGTGGCAAGGAAAAAGCTTAGCCTTGCTTTCAGCCCTGTCAGCTCTTATCCTATGGTTGAAAGTTTTTTTCTCCACCCTGTTGAAGCCATAAAAACTGGTCATTGCAGAAAACATGGGAGAATATAAGTCAAAGGTATTGCTGGTTGAAAAGTAGGTTCAGAGCTCCCTTCTGCAGAGATGTTTGATATCTGTTTTATTCTCTTTGCGGGCTGGCGGCAGAGTGTTGGAGGCAGGGTCAGGCCTGGAGGGCGCGTTGAGATGTTGGGGAGCAGGAGGGCAGTGCTACTCCCTGAGCCCAACTCCTTGCAGTACAGCTTCCCTGGCTCCGAACGTAGACGGTTTCTCTAAAGCCCTTCTAAGCTGACGTGGTATAAGGCAAGGAAGCAATTACTGTTACTTAATAGGGACGTATTTCTGAGAATTCCCAGACCCCAAGATAACCTACCAAATATACATAAAACCTAAAGTAACACCAGCGTACGGGAAAAGCAGGTGCAGTGTGCTAGACACAGGGTCCAAAAAGCAGCTGGGGGGGGGGGGGGCTGCAGGGCTGCCTCCTAGTGTGACAGGGTTTTTGTCTTTTGTCATAAAAGCAAAAATATCTGAATATCCTAAGTCCTAATCTTTACTTCCTCTCCGTATCCTGGGAGCCACACCCTGGGAGGGGACAGGGAGCGCACCCCCCACACATGACTGAGCGCTGCCGCCCTGCGTCCTCCCAGCAGTGGGTGCTCAGGCTTCCACACCCCGCCCAGGGAAAGACTCTGCTGCCTGCTAGTGCTGATGATAAGAGCCTGTCTCAGCCCCTCGCGGGTTGCTCCCGCTCAGAAAAACTTGCTGAGGCTGCGCCCCTCCCCAGTCGCCCCGCCCAGGGCTGATAAATAAAGTGCCAAGGCTGTGACGGGCCCAGCAGGCCAGAAGCTGCTCTCCAGGCCCGTTGGCACCTGTCGCGCCACCTGGTGTTGACCCCCAGGGCCGTCCGCTCCTGAATAGCTCTGCACTGCCAACTTGAGAGTCCACTTTCCAGGAAACCCAGCCTGAAGCAGTTCAGCAAAACTTACTTTACCAAAAGTTCAGGGTCAAGAGTTAGCTTTAAAGTAAACTGACTGCCACCGAACAGCTCGGCTCCTGAGGACAGCGTAGCGGCGTGTGCACGTCCCTGGGCCCGCCACGTCCGCTTGCTCCTGGGCAGGGCCTATCTGTGAGCCGGCTCTGCCCGCACAGGAGAGGGGGTTCAGCGCGGCAGTCAGGGCAACTGGATGCGCCTCTGTTGATCTTAATTGTGCAGCTGTCAAAACAGTGAGCCAGGCACTGGCTAGTGGGCGCAGACTGAAAGAGTTTTCACATTAACTAATTGCCCATGGTTGAGCTTGAGCTTGGTTCAGCTTGAGCTGAAACCCTTCTGGGGAAAGCTTCCTCTGGCTTAAAGTCAATCAGATGAATACCCCCAATGGGGAGGCAGTAGTCCCCAAATTGTCAGACCACCTAGCCTCTTGTAAAAATGCAGATTACAGAGCCTCGCCATTAGAAACTGATTCAGGGTATTTGGCGTCTTGGTCTGTTCTCAAGAGTATTGATGAGGTGGACACGGGGTAGGAAACAGTAGTCCTGTCAACATTCTAGCAAGCAAAATGAAGCACTTATTTTTAGAATTGTCAGGAGAGACAAACAAGAACATTTTGGAGCAGAAATAGAGCCTTTTGTGTACCACTTGAGAACTCTGTTCTTTTTAGAGTTTTTATAGATGGGGGAATAATGGAGCTTTCTCTTAGTCTCTTATTAAATGAAACCACATTTAGTATTGACATTTATTTGCTGTCTTCATTTGTCTGAATCAAGATAACACATTGGTCAGCGTTTTCAGAATAACTTAAGCCTGTGCTTTAATATCTTCAGATTGCTAAACAGACTGGTTTTTACTGCAGCTTCCCAGCAGGGACCCCTTCTGCTGACACAGAACTCGGCGTGTGTTCCTACATGTGCACCTCAAATAAATAAATGTACCTACAAATCTTTAAGGTCCAGGTTTTCTTCATCTGTGAGTGTCTCATTGAGGGACTCAGAACAGACTCTTAGAAATGATCAGATCTTCCTTTTTCTCATTTACAAAAGTGGTTTGATTGGTTGGTTGGCTGGCTGGCTCCCCTTGTGACCATATAGAAATTCATATAGAGAATGTAGTCTCTAGATCTAAGAATTTGTTTTTGTTTTATTTCGTTCTCTTACTTTATAAATTTATTTCTTAATGTGGCATCCCTATGACCTAACCTTGGCAAGGCATCTTATGCATTTTTAAAATGTTCTGCAAGTGACAGAAGCAGCTTTGTAGGGAAGCCAAAGTGTTTATACAGTTTCTCTTAGAGAAATAAAATTCTTTATCCTAGATCCGATGTCCAGTTTTCACAAGATGATTGCTGAGAAGGTTATGGGCGGAGTGTCTGTTAAAAAGCATTGCTTTCTGTTAACTAGAGATGTGCAAGCCAGCCAACGCTCCGTAGCCTTAATTGCAGAAATGATCCACACTGCTAGTCTGGTTCATGATGACGTTATTGACGATGCAAGTTCTCGAAGAGGAAAACATACCGTTAATAAGATCTGGGGTGAAAAGAAGGTACGGACTTCTCATTTTTATAATCTTTTTTACCAAATAACATGCCCTCTGGTTTGCATGGTTTTTTGGGCAATTTGCCTTATTAAAAAGTCAAATATCTTTCTTCTCATGTCTTCAGCTTTCAAAATAGTAGTCATGTCTTGTATGTACCCAGATATTTTATCATAATGCCATGGAAGAGTAAACTCAACATTTCAGACTATTCACGGTTTTATATAAAATTCTTTTTGATGAAAGGAAAGGAATTTTGCAGTTATCCAAAAAGACTTTCAAGAGGAATCATGCATTTTATTTTTGGACTCTGATTACTTGGGTCCAGTTTAATTCTTGAACTACTTAGTGACTGTACCAGAGTGTCAAGACAAGGTAATAAAAACTAAAATATGTGTATGTATTTCTATTCTCAAAAGTTTTCCTTGTAAGCAGAGGCTCTATAATGAGATTTGACTCACGTATTTTAAAGCACATCTGCACATTTTATTGGGATTTCTTGAAAAGGGTGTGCAACAGTGATCGTTTTGAGGATGTTTAAATCACGAGTTGAAGACTGAGATTGAGATTGAGCAAATCAGAATGAAGATGAACAGACTTCTGGGGAATAGGCATGTCCGCAGCAGACACACCACCATGGGCTGTTCCGCCCGCTGGCAGCAGAGCCAAGAGGGTCCCTCCCTCCCTCTCTCCAGCTGTTCCTTTCATTCCTCCCCAAGCCATCCACGGTTATGCGCCTTCAGTGCTATATGCTGGGACTTCTTGGGGCCAACGGGAAGTTTAGAGTCCTGACCCCTGAGCTGTTAATAATGCAGGGGGTGGTGATGGGCACAGGTGTGCGTATTTGATATATACAGTGACTTTATAAATGTACTTATCAAGAGCTGACATACATAGTATGATTAATTGATAAAATCCTGAACATCACTAAGTTTAGATCCTAGAGAACTAACAGACACAAGAGGAACTTGAAATGTGATTGTTGTTGAACATGAATTGCAGATGGGACATTGTTTGAGTTGGTGAACTCTAGCATTTATAACTAATCACTGTATAACAACACATAGGCATATCTTTAGTTAGTATAGTTGATTTGAGCCTAAATTGAATTATAAGTGCCTCATAATTAGTTGCTTATACAGGTAGCTACTAACACTTTAAAGAAAATTAGAAAAATACTGATTATCTAGTGTTCAATGAAAAAAGTATTTTGTGTAGGAATGAGGGCTAAGGTGATTTAGTGCAGAGAGCATTGAACTTGGAGCTAAGACTCCTTAGCTTAATTGTCATTGAAAAAAGTGACTTTTGTGCCTAGCATTGGGGTGGATTAAGTGCTAAGTCATTCCCAGTCTGTGCCCTCAAGGGGTTCAGTGCTAGGAAACAGCTGACAAAAGTGCTAAGACACAGTATGCAAGGGGTGTCAGGCTCCCCCAGGAGTCTTCTCTCAGTCTGGAATCAGTGGACTTCCCACAGGTGTCCTCTGAGTTAGTTATGCAGATGAGCCTGCTGGATAAAGGTAGGGAACGATGCTTTGAGCAAAAGAAACAATTTAAAAACACAACATGACTTGAAGGATGAGCAAATGGTCTAAGAACACCAAACTGAAGGCAGCTTCATTTCAGGGGAGCTAGGTGGATAAGCCACTCAAGATGGTGATACCCATCTTGAGACATTCATTTGTTCGTTTCTTCAACTGTGAATTGAGACAGACGAGGCAATCTGAGAGCCTGTCCAATTCACTAAACAATATCCCAAATCTGCAGCTGACTGTTATGCAGACCTGCTGGGGCAGAAAAGGAGAAAATTGTTTCCTGTCACCCCACCTTTCTGTCTCCTAAGTCATCTTATTACCGTCATTACTCTGCTGCTTGACACTGAAAATAAATTTTTTTTTTTCTCTTTCAGGCTGTTCTTGCTGGAGATTTAATTCTTTCTGCAGCATCAATGGCTCTGGCACGAATTGGAAACACAACTGTTGTATCTATTTTAACCCAAGTTATTGAAGATCTGGTGCGTGGTAGGTTAATTCTGATTCTTCTTTTTTTTTTTCATTCATTCTTATTTAGTCAAAGAAACCATACCTCAAACAGCCCCTTTCCTTACTTATAGGTGAATTTCTTCAGCTAGGGTCAAAAGAAAATGAGAATGAAAGATTTGCCCACTACCTTGAAAAGACCTTCAAGAAGACTGCAAGTCTGATTGCCAACAGTTGTAAAGCAGTATGTACGTTCTGTCTTTTTTCAAGTTAAAAAAAAAAAAAAATAGCCTCACAGCTCTTTCTTGGAAGCTAGTTCTCTAAGAAAAATTCCACTGGTCAACCTTAAAATATGCAAACAAAGTCCCAAGAGGTCACTGAAAAAAGAATTACATCCTCAAACTACAGAGAACTTCTGTGGTTTTCATTTTTGCTGTCTTTTACTATGTGGCCATTAACTTGGCATCTTTTCTTCTAATAATTGAATCAAGATAAGTTCTATAATATGCTGTGTTCTTAAATGTATTTATTTTGGAGAAAATACCTATTCGGTTGTCCTAGCGTTCTGTGGCCCTTTTTATGAGTGCTAGAATTTGTATGTGAAATATCAAGAAGCAGTTTTTTTGCTTGTTATCAGTAATTGAGTGTGAACCATAGCTTTTTCTTGTTCTCGCCTCCTTTCATTAGAAGGAGTGTTCTCTTTATAATCTGTAGATTAAAACACAGATCTTCAGTACTTTCTCATGAATGAACAAGTGTACTACATGAAAGTATTCATTTAACCATCTCTCAGCCTAACTTGATGTAGTAGAGGAAATCTGGGCATATAAATCCTTGCAGTCAAAGCAATGAGAAAGACTTCTAGAGAGAAATGTAAATTACTTTCATGGTACACTCAACATAATTACAGTTTGTTTTATCAGGCCTCTCAGGTGATAGAGTCCCTTGCCAATAGTGTCTAATTTTGAAAAGTGACAAGGAATATTTAATTGTCAGCCAGAAAAGAACAAGGACAACATTTTCTTCCTTAAAAGATCCAGTTAATACCCTGTGGAATGTGAATTATGTAAAAGATGTTGGCCACAGTCTCATTTTTGTTTTTTTATTAAAAGGACTGTTCTTTTTTTACTTCCAAGAAATTGTGTGGATTCTCAAATAAGAGAAAATAAAAAATATGATAAACACTAGAATGCTAACTAAAAGAATGACTGATATGAAGAGAGTACCACTAAGTCACTAAATAGTCATCCTTCACTGCTCATCAGGTCACTGATGACTAAAACCTCCATGAAGATGGACAGCCAGGGGCCTCCCTGTTGGCGCAAGGGGTTAAGGCTCAGCACAGAGAAGGTATCATTGGCAGTGGCAGTTTGATCCCCAGCCAGGGAGGTGACCCATATGGTGCAGCAGACCTCTCCTGTAGCGAACCACTGCTCCCCTCAGCAGTGTATTTCTAGTAGATCTGCCTGTTCTGCTCCCCACTCTGTCTCTGGTATATCCTCTTACACCCCCTTCCCCCACTTCTGGCCTACACCCCAGCTCTTGTAAGCGTAAATAAATATTTTTTAAAAGAAGATGGCCAGCCAGACCCATTGGGCCCCCGAGGGTGGTAGGTGGAGCTCGTTGATGATTTTGCAAGCTTGAGATTGCTGCTAGCAGTAAGTGGAGCTGTCTGACCCTGAAACACTTGAATCACTGTCCGCACAAAGTGGATATCACACAGGCACAGGGCAGCAGCTGGAACCAATGACCCAGCGACAGAACCCTATGGAGGAGCCAAGGCAATACACCCCAGCCATCAGGAAGGCTGTAATGTGTCACTGTCCTCTGCTGAGAAGCCAGAGACATAACAGCACATGTATTCATTCATAAAGGGCACCTCCTCCTCTACAGATTAGTCAGTAAACAACGGATGTGGGTATTAACATGACTCAACTCTCATGAGGTGAAATGTCTAGTGTTGTCCACTAGGAGGCACACTATGATTTAGTCCTAAGTGCCAGTGCTGTTAGCAGAATAACGCAAAATTGGTGTGAGAGCTCTGAATCAAAGTTTCTGTAAGTACCATGGATAGGAATATTTCTGAGTTATATGTTCAAAATTGCTATTTTTATACACTCCTGATATTTAAAATGCAAAGATATATATTGGCTCCAACAGAATGCCTGTGAAGCAAACTTGAGATGCCAAAAAGAGAGATAAGGAGAATGGAAATAATATAACAAAACTATTAGAATTCCAAGCTGGAATAGAATTTAAAGGAAATTTAGAAGCCTATAATTCATTCTTCACCCTAGCCCCCTTTTTTAACCACTCATTCTATTTTTAGTGGAAATAGTATTAAAACCGAGGAAAGGGTGTTTGACACTGATTGTTTTGAATACAGTTGTCTTAAAAGGTGATTTACTGTTTTTTTGTATACACAGTCAATGCAAAATAAATTCTGCAGCTGAGCAGTAAAGGCTGTCACTTATTCCCGAGAAGACGTAATGTTTGTGGGGCCCCCCAGCTCCATTGGCTCCTGCAGTATTAGACTGTGGCTGAGCTGGGATTTGAACACAGAACGGAACGGGTTATAGTTATCCTGCCTCTGTTTGCTTTCTGCTTGGTTTGGTTGGTTGGTTTTTTACTTTGTTTCCTGAATTTTTATTCTCTCCAGTGCTGTGTGTGGAATGGAATCTAATGGCCATTCTTGTACTTTCTTTTCTTTTCAAGATTTACTTATTCATACAGAACTGGGGTACAGGCCAGAGGTGCAGGGGCGGTGAGAGGATTCACCAGAGACAGAGCAGGGAGCAGAACAGACAGATCAACGAAGTACACTGCTGAGGGGAGCAGTGGTCAAGAGAGGAGAGATCTGCTGTGCCGTGTGGGTCACCCCCGGGGCTGGGGATCGAACTCGCACTGAACCCACTATGGCTGGCTTGCAGTGGAGCGTATTAACCCGCTGCACCACCAGGGAGGGCCTCTTGTTACTTTATTTTCAGAGCTACCAATTGCTATAAAGTCTTGTCTTACAGATAATATTTGCAGAACTCTTATTTTTAAAGATTTACTTTTATTTATTTATGCATATAAGAGCTGGGATATAGTCCACCAGTGCAGCGGGGGAGAAAATTCACCAGAGACAGTGGGGAGAACAGGCAGATCTACTGAAATACACTGCTGATGGGAGCAGCAGGTACAACAGGAGATATGGGTCAGCTCCCTGGCCCGGGATCAAACTCCTGCAGTGGCTATAAACAGCCTCATGATGCTGACACTTAACCCCTTGTGCTACATGGAGGCCCCAGAACTCAGTTTTTTTGGTTATAATATTTCTACCTAATCTGAAGGTGGATCTTATTCAGATTTTGCCCTTTGTCCTAATACTTTTATAACAAAAGGAGATAAAAGTATTTTCCAGTCCAGGATCTCATGTTGCATTTAGTTGTCATGAGTCTCTTGTTCCTTTGAATCTAGAATAGTTCCTCAGTTTTTCTGTCCTTATAGTACCTTGATAGGTTGAAGCGGATAGGCCACGTATTCCTCACCACAGCCCTATGAGTAAGCACTTTTGACTCCAGCATTTCACAGATGAGGAAGCTGAAGCACAGAAAAATCCAGGAACATGCTAAGGTCATTGAATGAGCGTAAATGCCTTCCTCGCAAGCCAACAAGCTCACCACTTTCCCATATCGATGCTGAGCAAAGTAGGTTCCATCCAGAGGACCACAGAAGTCGGGGCTGAAGTGGGACGGGGCTCTTGATCAGCAGAGACCCGTACAAAGAGCAGCCTGAGTGCCATCCAGCTTCTTATTGACAGTCGCTCCACTCTCAGGAGGGTAGAATGTCCTTCCTCTTACCCCATTTGGGGTTTTTCCAGCTTTGTTTTCTGAAAATGTGGCTGGGCCTACTTAGCATGCTTAGCAGAGCAGCAGGAAATGCACCCAAATGGCCAGTGCCAGCTTTAAAGTAACTTAAGAGTCCTATTTCTCTGCCCTCTGCAGAGAAAAGTTTTATTTTTCTTGTAAGACTACGGTAACAGTCACACCAGCAAAGATCCTTGGATGAGCGAAGGCTATAGATGGAGAAATAGATACATACACATTGTATATATCTGTATACATTTATGACAACATCGTGTGTTATGACTAGATCACATTAGACACCATCCTTAAAGTCAGGGCTAAGTCGATAGGGAAATGTGAATAAAGCCAGCCAGCAATTGGGCTGAATTTGGCCAGTATTTCGCATGCTGGTCTGTGTTTCTGCAGCACGACAGAAAAGCTTTACCAGGCAGAACTGCCCTTGTAGCCCTGTCCTGTGAAAGAAGTGGGGATGGAAATAGTTTTCTTAGATTTTAGGGAAACAGTCTGTGACTGAGATCTTTCCATTGCAAACCCAGGTACTTTGTACCTGTGTGGCCTCCTAACAGCAGTAACTCTTGATGGTACGTACTCCAGCACACTGCCGCTTATTTAAGCGAGTAGATGTACGCACCCTCCCAGCAGGGGCTGGCGGTCTCGCTTCGTCTGCCAGTAACTTACTTTAGAACTCTCTGTTCCAGGTCTCCGTCCTAGGCTGCCCTGACCCAGTGGTGCATGAGATTGCCTATCAGTATGGAAAGAACGTGGGCATAGCCTTTCAGGTTGGTGTGCCGCTTCCTAAGCAAGCAAGGGACCCTGGCCAGAGCAGTGGTCGTGTTGGGAGGCCAGTGCTGCTCACATCCCTTTTCTCCTCCCGCCAGCTAATAGATGATGTACTGGACTTCACCTCCTGCTCTGACCAGATGGGCAAACCAACATCAGCGGATCTGAAGCTTGGGTTAGCCACTGGCCCCGTCTTATTCGCTTGTCAGCAGGTAGGTTTGACTCCCTCCGACACTGCTCTCTAATCCTATCTTCCCACAGCTTGTGTGAACGTTGTCATGAGGAATACAGGGGAGAGTACTTATGGAAGAGAACAGAGAGACAGACTTGATCCTAGAAGTATATGACCAAGATGTTGGGCCATGGAAGCTTCTTAAGCTCTTTTCCTTCATCTGTTAAATTGAGATGGCAGCCTTCCTCCCAGGACTGATACACATTCATGGAGATACTTTGTAAATTGTTGTTTTATATGCATCTGAGGTAGGATTACGATTATTTCCATGTGTTTGGGTCACTGTCAGAGTGAGTGGGTGCCATGTCTTGATTATAGCACTGGGTTTGGGGTGTACCTTGGAGCCTCTTAAAAATGGCACAGGGCCAGTTGTTGAAGTTTCATATGGGGCTGTTTACTCCCCTGACTGAGAGAGGACTCAGAGAGCCCCGCCCATTGCCTCAAATGACAGGAAGTCAGTGGAATCAATTCTAAAACCACAGTTTCTTCTTTCTTCAGATTGAAGAGCAGTCAGGGATGTAAGTAAAGCTGCCTTCTACTCTCCTTAATATGGATGAATGACAGAGGATGCTTCAAAGACAGTGTAAGGCAGACACCTCAGGGCCCACTCTGGACACGGCCATGTTCCTTTTAGCCGAGCTGTAGCTCATTTGAAATAAATGGGACATTAGCTAGAATTTGATCATCCTTTTAATAGACTTTAATTGTATTTAATTTCCTATATTGCAAAGCAGTGAGAGATCTATCACCATGCCATGAAATCACAAACGATCTTTGGTCTAAAAATTTGATCACTTCTTTTAGTGTTTTAGGGATGGGCCTTTGTTTCTCTAAATTTACAAAGATAACTCGTGTCTTCTCTAGAACTCAGGGATACTATCTTGATGTATAACAACTGGTGACTTTCTTTCTTCAGCAACTTCTGGTATGAAAAAAGAGATCACCTTTTATCTACTAACACAGTCACAACAGGGTTGTTCTTGGAGCAGCCTGATGGCTTGGGGGGCCGGCTCACGCTAGGAAACACTAGTTGACAACAGTCAGTGAGGATTGAGGCTCTTGAGTAATGTGTTGGAGTGTTCTGGACAAATCTGTCCTCATTACAGCCAGGCATTCCATCCTCTCCACATTTTGAGGCAGAGGTGAGATGTGAAAGGTGTGCTGCTGTCTGTATGTGGGTTCTTTCCTTTATTGAGACTCAAAAAGAATGTTAGTTAACGTATGCCACGTTCTGACAAAAACTTTATATATAACAAGGCACAAGTGAGGAACATTTTTTTGACCATTAACCTGTAAAAAAAGGTAGTTTGTAAATGTAAGCATATGTCTAAGAGTAGATAGCTTAGTGGCTGGCCACCAGCTATACAACTGTAAACGTAAATCTGCTCCAGATTCTGGTAGGTAAATGAACAAGATGGACCCAGTGCGCTGAGTCTGGCAGGGTGGCGAAGATTTCTTTAGCTAGGCTCTGAGGTCACCAAGATGACTAAGTTAAAAGCCTTCTCCCCAAAGCAGCTTATAGTCTACCAGAAAGCTTTGGGTGCTTTAATTTTAGAACTCTTAATCATTATAAATAATTATGAGCCCCATAATGGTGAGTTAACAGTTGAGTCCTACTTAATCCTTAAGATGATTCAGTGAAAATAGATGCCACTTCTGCTTATTGCACTGCAACATTTCAGAAGCTAATATTCCTCTCCATTAAGGAGCAAGGAACAATTCTGCCTTCAGATATAGTGCGGCCGTCGGTTGGGGGACGAACCACTCCTACATGTTTTACTTGTCAGTAATCTACAAGAGAGTAGAAATGCTGGTGTTTAAAAAATCACGGAAGAGAACGAAAGGTTCCATATTGTTTCCAGCCCAGTTTTATGTGAGCTGCACCAGGAAGCCGCTGCTTGGGTAGGCACAGACTCATGGTTACCAGACAGCAGGGTTCCCATCTGCACCCACAGCAGTGGGGAAAGCAGTGAAAAACACCAGAAAAGGGAACACAGGAGGAAGCCGAGCAGGAATTGACTCTCAACAATCTGACTTGTTTCCTAGGCAGACTGACTTTTCTGTTCTATAATACATGGGCTTAAAGTCAGGTATGTGTTTGTAACTAGTTTAGGCTCTACTGTGAAAAGGGGGCTCTTAACCAGAAATTTTTCATAAGATTTCTGGGATTAAATTGATCTTGAATATAAGTTTCCAGAAGTAACATGAGAATATGCCATTATCTCCTTTACATGGAAAAGGACTTCATGACCTCTAATGTCATAGCTTCTTTCGCAGTTGGTATTATGTCCGTTCCACGTAAGAAAGTGACGCTCACACTTAGCCAGAATTAAATATCTGATAGATGGCAGAGCAGGCAACAGAGACTCCAGGTCATCTTAGTGGTCTTCATTTACTCCCTGACATATCCTGTCACTCCTGATGTCGATTAAAGCCAGTACCTGATGAGCCTGTGCAATCCCCATTGGTCTTGCCAGAAAGCAGCAGCTGGTACACCCTCATTATGGAAAATGTGCTCACGACACTCAGCGTCTCTGTGTCATCTTTCACTGTTTGTGGTTTGTCTACCTATTTAGTGGAGAAGTTGTAAAAGTTTGTTTTCTATAGCTAGGTTACGTTTGTTTGCAGATAAATTTGTTTTTGAACTTTTCCATGTGTAACCGACTCTCACTGGACCAAGACAAACCTTGGGACAGCACTTTTCCTTTCTAACTTCATATGGTGGGTTGTCTAAAACTGCAGTTTGTTGAATTCAGGGGAAACTCTCTTGTAATTCAGTGTTTGACATCCCTCTAATGGAGTTTTCAGTAACAGAATGCAGAATTTTTTTGAAGAGGTCCCTATGGTAGCAGTGCCCTTCCAAGTATCTGGCATACACATTTTCTTAAAGAGAATCCTCATGTTATTATTTAAAGGGCACACAGATAGATTTCAAAATCTTAAGAAGCAAACTAGAGGTTTCTTTTTTCCTTTTTGCAAGACATTAGTTCCTTAATATCCTTCAAAAGATCTTTTCCTTTCTTCTCTCCAACTGGTAAGTCACCAGACCTAAATGTCAGCCTGCCGCCACACCAACTGCTGTCACCAGCCCCTGCACCAGCTGCACAGGCTTCTGTTATTTTAGGACAAGTTGGTGCCTTGCAGTCACTCAAGTTTTGAGAAAACACACTCCAGTTTTTGGTCACCTTTGTAGTTCATTTATGGACAGGTTTTATTGTAGAATCTGATTCATCCACAGGTGTTTCTTCTATACTTAAAAAAGAGCCCAAGCAAAAAAAAAAAAAAAAAAAAGCCCATACAAACAAAAATGTTCTTCTTTCTCACTAAATCCACCGGCAGGCAACTATTTCCTGTTAATGTTTCTTCTTCTTCACATATGCATAACGGAACAGGAAAGTTTGATATTTGCATATTAAAATTAGCATGCACTACTTTTCAAAGAAAGGATATTGTCAGATTCAGTGTAAGAATTCTTGTCAGATGTTGCTTTCTCAATGCTTTTTAGCCTAACAGGAATCAGAAAAACCACCCAGTCAGCACATTGTACCCCACTTGGTATTGCAGAAAAAGCTCCTATGCCATAAACAAGGTAATTTTGCCAGATGTCCAGGACTGTGTCACATCCATTTTGGGCAAACAGACTCTCAGAAATCCAGCTTTGGAAAGTGTATTAATAAACCAAGAGAAACACTTAATTACTTTCTACTGCCAGAACTGACTGACTTGAACTTTACTGATTTCCTATAGCACTTAAAAATTACTTTATTCCTAAAAGACCAGTAACTGAAGCACATTACTTAATATTCATTCAGTTGCTGTCTCTTTAAATTTTAAGCATGTTAGCAAGCCTCTACGTGTTTAGAACTTTGTTCTGACACATACTTTGCTCTGAAAGGAACATTCTTAATTCCTCATCTGCCATCATCTGGTTGAGGTTTTTTTTATGTGGGCTCTGTTTTTCTTCTAGGATTACTAATACCCGGGTGGTGGTTAGAGGACAACTCATTTTATCCTTCAGGTTCACTGCCAGGGAAAAACTGGCAACTGCTGTAAAACAGTCATGTCCAAAACTAAATCTAACATTTTACCTCTCATTTCAGGGACCTAATGGCACTTAGATGATGTAGTTCAGCTCCCTTGAGACACAGTGAAAAGACTTAACCAACAGGCTAAGGAACTTACCTGTGGAAGGAATAGCACTAGAGCAGGGATCTAAAAAATGAAGTGGTTTGTGTCCTCACTTTGGATTTTGCTAATGGTGACAATTCTGAATTGCTAAATTCTGAAGAATACAGCTTTTCTGTGTGTTCATTACCTCATACTATGGTCAGCTTAACTCTGGTCTTTATAATTTATTAGTTACTGGACTGGTGTCTCTACTCCTGTAGCCTCTAATTCAATGGATCTCAACCTTGGTTGCATATGAGAGACACTGAGAGTTAAATTTCTAATGCCTGGACCAAGTCCCAAGCCACTATTTTATTAAATGTCAAGTCAAGTGACCCCAATGCACAGTCAGTCAGGGCTGAGTGCTCACTGCTTTGAGCCACTCTATGTATGAGCTGCTGTGGCAGACATATCTCTGCTCACAACATCTGCTGCTTGGAAATCTCATAGCTTTCAAGTGTCACTGAATTTACTTCTAAAGTAGAATGCCGGACTCTTATCCTAAGCTAGTGTTTCTCAAAATGCCTGCAGAGACCAACAAAATCAGCATCCCCACGTTATGAGCAGTACACCCTCAGGCCCAACCTCATCTCAGAAACGTTAGGGGGAGAGGCCCAAGCGGCCTCTGCTGGTTCAAGTGTAAGAGACAGTGGATGTTCTTAGCTGTATTCCGTAGCTGCTGCAGTTTTCTGCTTCCCCCCATCACCTAAACATTTTAGCCACTTTACTGCCCCCATTTTCTGTTATTACAAACAAGTGTTAAAACATTTGCTTCTCTCCAGTGATATTTTCTTTTTGATGGTTAGTTCCCAGAAATGAATGCTATGATAATGAGACGGTTCAACTCGCCAGGAGATGTGGACAGAGCCCGGCAATATGTTTTACAGGTAAGGTTATTTTTAAAAAAGAAAAGCCAACAGTGGCTATAATGTTGCAAGGTAATTGGTTAAACTTTAGATTTGCAAGACCAAGTCTGGTCAATTCTTGACTTGACAAAAAAACTCAGAAGAAAAAGTAATTGTATAATTCATTTTTCTTCTACACTTCTCAAAGGTTCTGATCTAATTTGTCTAGGGTAGGGCTTGGGCATTAATAGTTTTTGGAAGCTATTAAATAGTGACTTTAATGTGCAGTCAGGGCTGAAACTCATTGGTTTGGAGTCAACCTTCCCTGTACCCAGCAGCAGCCAACAACTATTCTAGGCAGCCAAACCTGCTTCCTAGTCCAAGCCCTCATCCTTGCCACAGCTAGATTAGTACAATCATCTCAAACTGGAACTGCATAGTCCAGTCTATGTAACTACTATAAAGGTGTGATTAAACAAATGGTCACTTTAAGGAAAACTAAACCAACATAGGTAAACAGAAATGTTTAAATTTCAAAGGCTATAATTGTATTTCAAATATATTTCCACAAATCCTGAAAACCTTCCTGTAAAATCCAGGTGTTTTTGCATGTGTTCATTTTCAGTGATTTTTGGAAGAATGAGGTGTTTCCAAAATCTAAAAGTCATGTACAGCCAACAGATGTAATGAAGGAGATAGAATGAACAAGCCATTTCTAGTAAACAAAGTCTAAGTCTAGTCAGTCAGTACTTGAATGAATTCCAAATAACTGCCTTTTCAGATTTAAATTTCCAAAAAGCAAAACCCCATCAAAGGATGCATTTGCCTTAGCACTATGCTGTCATTCATCATAATCAGCTGTGAACTGCCAACTTTCAGGGGTTGGTGTGGCAGTACTATTAAAAACTAATGAGAAAGGGTATCACTGATGAAGTTGATGTGACTGGGAGATTCTGGTTTCAGAAATAGTACTTCTGAAGGCTGAACTGAGAAATGGGACTTAAAAGAGACTGATTGTAGCTCTTACGCTTGGCAGTAAAGTTCCAGCAAGCTTAGAAAGAAATGTACTTAGAAAAAAAAAAGATGTATTCTCTAAAACATATTATCTACATTCTAGTTCCTGTTCACCCACAAAGCTTTTTAGTCCCTATCCTCATTAAATATGAATGGCCAATTAGGATTTATTCAAAGTAGTAGGATTATTAAATAGGTGAATAAACCTTACTAAATGAAATGAGATCAAGTAAAAACTCAGAAAAATGTAAATAAGGAGACTCAAAACTACTGCTTCAAAAAAGAATTTTTTTTTTCTTTTGAAACAATGAGTGAATAAGCATAAGCTCCAAGAAATTTTACATGATTGTGAAAAACTAATCCTGGGGCCAGGCCTTCCCTGGTGGCACAAAGGGTTAGGACGCCGCACTGCAAGCTAGCCACAGCCGCTTCAGCTCAAGTTCGATCCCCGGCCCTGGAGGTGACCCACATAGTGCAGCAGACCTCTCTTTGTCTCGCCTGCTGCTCCCCTCAGCAATGTACTTCATCGATCTGCCTGTTCTGCTCCCCACTTTGTCTCTGGTAGATCCTGCACCTCTGGCCTGTACCCCACTTCTCTATGTATAAATATTTTTAAAATTTAAAAATAAACTACTGCCAAGAAGGGTAGGAATATGAAGTTGACAAATACCTCCAGATATAAAGAGCAAATGGGAAAAACAAAGAAAGAAAAGTCCTCAGAAGATCAGTATAATCACATTAACAAATCAAAAAGTGAAATCAAAGGTGGTGGTCACCCAGGTAAAAGGATCAAACTGGCTCAGTGTATAAGGCAACTGGATGTTTCATGAAGAGAGCAAGGCATTCCAAATGAGGAAGGAACATCTTAAACCTGGATTTTTTTTTAAATCAAGGTAACAGTTTACAGTATTGTATCAGTTACAATATTCCACTTTACCACCAAGCACACCACCAAATGTCCCTCGTCAACCACCAACCTAATGCCCACCTTCTGCTCATTCCCTTTTACCTCTCTGGTAACCACCATTCTGTTGTCAGAATCTAAATATACCTAGAACTTCTATATTCAGTAAAATCATCAATTAAATATGAAGGTAAAAGTCATAAACACAATGACACTGAAGGACTAATTGATTTCCAGTATATATTTTCTAGGTATTTTGATGTATTTCAGCAAAAAATATGGAAACAGCAAGGAAGGAAGAAAAAGCAGATATTAAACCCAATGGAATGAATTGAAGAGCTGAATGAAAGTCATGCAGGAAAAAATTGTACATTAGTGCTAAAAAGCAGTTGGTTGTAGTAATGAAACAAATGATTAAGGCATTAGAAATTATAGGAATCCGGAATGAACTCATTTACCAAAGTGGGAAGAATAAAAAGTAATTCATTCCGAAGTGGGGTTCTGTACTAATAAACACAGCAAATTTAAATGTGCCATACTTTGTTATTTCAGTTAGCAATGTTTAGAAAATCAGAAGCTTTTCAATCATGTTAGGAATATCTTACTCTGAATGACAGCGGGATCACGAACCATTAAGAAGGAAATTAAGTCATGGGAATAATGCTTTATTAGTGTTAAGCTTTAGAAAGAACCACATAAAAACATTACAGGATAAAATGCAAACTTCTACCTGTAATGTAAAGGTTTATTGATTCAAGGAAAAAATGAGAGCGCAGGTATCCTCATCCTAATATAACGGAATTCAGAAGCTGGCCCTATATGAAGACAGAGATCATAAGTAGAGGAATGAAAGACAGCTACATAAAGATCAGACTAGAAGGCACAGTGTAAATGAGCTAAATCCTCACATTGCCTAGCAAAAAAAAAAAAACCAATCGTCAGATAAGAAATAAATAAATTTTTTAAAAATGGATAAAATTTTGGCCCCTTTGGGGCCCCTTCACTTCAGAAATTTTCAATTAAAATTTCATTGTGTAGCTATTTTATGTAGAGCTTCTTAGAAACTCCTACACCACCAGGATGTAGATGGCTGCTTGATACTAATGAGGTAGCTGCTCTCTGTGTTAAGAGAATAAAATTTGCCCTTTAGTCTGAGTACAAGGCATAAAGAGAGAAGAAACTAGAACTGTGAGTTTTAAAGAGAACATTAATAACACACTTTGGCTGTTATCTATTCTGATGTCAAAAAAGGTGGTTTTAATTCATTATAGCAGGAGGTGACATGCATCGCTTTTATTGTGTCCACAGAGTGATGGTGTTCAACAAACAACCTACCTCGCCCAGCAGTACTGCCATGAAGCAATAAAAGAGATCAGTAAACTTCGACCATCCCCAGAACGAGATGCCCTTATCCAACTTTCAGAAATTGTGCTCACGAGAGATAAATAACAACAACTCCTATTAGATCTGGCAGCTATTTTACCAGACTGTGCCTCAAGAATTTTGTGGAATATACTATGCTTCATGTGCAGATAACCAAAAATCATTTCAAAAAATCATTTCAACTTGATGGGTGGGCAATTTTTTTATTGGCAAATTTTTTTCAGAAAACTTTTTAAATGTAATTAACTATCTGAATCTGTCATTCTAGTCCCTATAAATTCTTACCGAGATATCTTAAGGGTTATATGTGGTACTGTTTATACTGTTAATATTGACATGTAAAGTCATTACACAATAAATAATGTTAAAATTCAAATGGTTTTTCTGGTCTTATCATAGGTCAGAAAATTATTCTCTACATCTCTGTCCACATTAGATTTTAACAGTATCCAAAATTTCATATAGGAGAATGTTTTATTATAAAAGACTGTACATGAAGTTTAGACAACAGACTATATACAAGATTAAGAACATTCCACTGGGAAAAGTGAAATAAAAGTAGCTACCTGGTCACTACTGATACTAAAAGCATGTCTGAAGATTAACAAAAGCAAAATGCATATCCAACAGTCACATTCATTTGGTAGCAATAATGGTCTTTAATTTTCAGAAATAATGTTTTGCACTAGTCTTAACATTTACTATGCTGTTACAGGTCTGTAACACCCAATACATAACTGTAATTTGAAATCCAAACAAATCCTCAATACACAGAAACCCACACTTGAGTGCTCTATTTAAAAATCCTAGGCAATGTAGAATTATACACAAATTAAGAAGAGAAAACATCCCTTGAACCCTCCCTTAAATTAAGAGGAGACACACAAAGTGCATGTGTTGCATTTCAATTATATCAAAAGACAATACAAATCTGTTGGTAGGTATATATCCCTGTTCACTGATTTAATATGACCCATCTTTTTTCCCCAAATATTTAAAAAATCTTTGTGTTGTTGCTAGTGCCAGGTAATGGACTAAATAGTGCCTATTCAAAAACCAACTGCATCCACTTCTACAAAAACAGTATGTAAAAGATACTTATAATTTCCTTTCACTGGACCAGTAATGTAACAGCTCACTGGAAAACTGAAGGAATGTTTAAGGATAGCAATCCTTAAGAATTTTACCTACAGAATGCATTTTGATAAATTTTCTTAGCATTGAAAAAATTACTTTAGAAAAAGAATTCAGTAGATTGAATTGTAAATAACCATCTCAGATTGTAAATCATGAAAATCACACATTACTGCTGACAGATTGAGATAAGGCTAGAGTGTTTTTCAAAGTTAATATATTGGGAAAGTAGAACCATAATTCTTTAATAAATCGGTATCTTTTATTTGTTTTTGTTTTTTAAAGCAAATCAGTAATGGAAAGGACAAAAACCTTTGGTTCACTTATGTATTTATGAATGGAAAAAATTTATAACGCAAATTCACTCATTAAAAAACTCAGGTACAAATCACATTTCAGATCACCTTTTTTGTTTGTTTAGTTTCACATGGAGACCTTAAGAGACTAAACTCATTTGGAGACTTAAGTGTTCCATGTACATAGTACACAAATTGGAAGCTTCTTGGATTTTTTTTTTTTTAAGAATACTTCAGTACATGAATTTGTATGCATGCTTTAAACAGTTTATTTCAAGAATGAGAATCTAAACAAAAAGTCTGACCAGCACCAGCATTTAAGGTTTCTGATTTTAATATTAGTCTGACATAGCGTTAATCATGCTGCACTGAAACATGTTATGGTACAATCTGAATCATGATTTGTTAAATATTATACCCCACACCCCCAGAATATTTAGGCTGGTCATAAAGTTAACAATGTGTAAGTATATAAGCATAATCATTATGGACAGCATCTTGTAAAAAAATTGCTTGTTAGCAATACACAAACTGCCTCAAAGATTGATGCTTACAGGTAGACATTCAATTATACCAATAAAACAGCATGGCCTGAAATATGGGAACATTTTAAGACAATTCTGTTAACCATGATAGTCCCACAGTATGACTGAGTAATAATAAGAACCTACTTTAGAAGCAAAAAATTTAATCAGTATAGTGCATGATTGATTCAACATAGTTCCCAGGGAACAGACCAGTCACTCGATTGCAGACTCCTTCATACCAGCCATCGTCATTCTTCTTTATAACATAAATGATTGCACCCTCCATAAATGATAGCTCATCATCCTTGTCTTTTGTATAATCATATATTGCCACAACTATGGAGATAAAGAATTAAAAACATGTGAGTGTACTATAGCCAACATTTAATTGAGCTTATTTAAAGATATCATCAAATCTATAGTAGTAAAACCAAGTTTGTATACAGTCTTAATTCTTCTATCTTTTTGTCTTTTTAAAGATTTATTTTATTTATTAATGCATACAAGAACTGGGGTATAGGCCAAAGGTATGGGGTGGGAAGGGGGCAGGTAATAAGAGTCACCAGAGACAGTGGGGAGCAAAACAGGCAGATCTACTGAAATATACTGCTGAGGGGAACAGTAGGCAAGACAAAAAGAGGTCTGCTGTGCCACATGTGTCAGCAACCTGGCCAGAGAGAGAACTCATGCTGTCGTGGCTGGCAACAGCTTGATACCACTGAGACTTAACCCCTATGCCACCCAGGAGATCAAACTTACAACCTGATTAGACTAGAGACTTCAATAGCTCCTACCAAGCAATTCAGAGAAAATCTCTGAATTTTACTTTTGGACAAACTTCTTAACATAATCAGTAAACCAGGAAACAACTCAAGCTACCTATTTGAAATAAACATACTGAGAAGTAAATAGTCATTTTACTCATTCAAGGGAAGTATGTATGAGGCTATACTTGCATTTTAAAAAATAAAGGAGTATTTATACATTTTAAAGGTCAACAAGATTGTTGTAAAAGGGAGTAAATGCAAGTAGAGATCTCATATTTTTCTTTTTCTGCTACCCTCGTTAATTAAGAATTAAAGAACTGTCATGCAATTCTGTGGTAACTGATTATTCTTAGTTCAGAATACTCACTTCAACTGCTAATAGTGTTGTAAAAGGCATTAAGAAATAATTTCTAGGGCTTTCCCTAGTGACGCAACAGGTTAAAACAATGCATTATGAAGCTCTCCAAAGCCACTGCAGCACAAGTTCAATCCCTGGCCAGGGAGTTGATCCACATGGCATGGCAGACTTATGACCCACCCGCTGCTACCCTCAGCAGTACACTGTCAATCTAACTGTTTTGCTCCCCATTCTGTCTCTGGTGAATCCTCTCACCCACCACACCTCTGGCCTGTACCCCAGCTCTGTAAGCATAAATAAATAAATCCTTAAAAAATAATTTCTAAACTGTCGGATTATGAATTGAATCATCCCTTCAATTTATAGCATAATTCTGAAATTATAATTTTCTACTATACTGTTTTTTTTTTTAAGATTTATTTATTTATGCATTGAGAACTGGGGTACTGACCAGATGTGGAGGAGTTTCTATGATTGTTTTCTTCATTAAGGGTTAATCTCTAATAATCACTCAGTTTTCTTAGGTGGTTATTTAGCCAAAAAACAATATAACTGGTAATTTAATGTTCTTTTTTATATATATATATAACTTATAGTATTTATAAAAGGGAAAAGATTACCTTTTTTTTTAAAGATTTATTTATGTATACAGAGCTGGGGTACAAAGGTGTAGGGGTGGTGAGAGGATTCACCAGAGACAGAGTGGGGAGCAGAACAGGCCAACTAACGAAGTACACTGCTGAGGGGCACAGCGGGCAGGTCAGGAGAGGTCTGCCGTACTATGTGGGTCACCTCCCACATAGGGATCAAACTCATGCTGAAGTGGCTTTAGCTTCTTAATGCTGTGCTTTAACCTGCTGCACCACCAGGGAGGGCCCTAAAATACTATGTTTTTAAGACATTTAAGATATTCTGGAACTTATTTCTCTAAGAAAGACAGCCTCTCCAATCCTTCTGAATTATGGAAAGACCAGAAGTACAGATCCCATAGCATCATTTGCTAAGTTAAAACTGGTAATGTGGCCCTCCATGGTAGCATATCAGGTTAAAGTACAGCACTGCAAAAGCCAGCTGCGGCCACTTCAGCTCAAATTTGATCCCCAGCCAGGAAGTGACCCATATGATGCAGCATACCTCTCCTGTCTTGCCCACTGCTCCCCTCTCAGCAGTGTACTTCATTGATCTGCCTGTTCTGCTTCCCATTCTGTCTCTGGTGAATCCTGTCACCACCCCTACACCTCTGTACCCCAGTTCTGTATGCATAAATAAATCTTAAAAATACTGTAAGTTAAAAAAAAAAGAACATTGAATTACTAATTATATTGTTTTTTGGCTAAATAACCACCAAAAAAAACTGAGTGATTAAAATATTAGAGATTAACCGTTAATGAAGAAAACAATCATAGGAAGTTCTTGTCCCTTCCTTAGTAATAGAGGACATCATCAATGTTAAACTTCTACCCTTTTCCTAATCAAGAAAAGCAAGCACTGCTCCCCACTTTTTATGACCTAGAGAATGTAGCTGTGTCAGCAGTTGTAGGTAAACCAGTAAACACATCGTTTTATCTAAAAAAGCTCACCTTCACTCTGAGGAGATAATACCCTCTCTGTTATATGTTCACTTCCTTACTGTCCTTAATGTCCCAGGGTCTTAATTGCAAGACTAGTATCTCTTGTCCACTCCCTTATTCTTTAGTAAGTTTTCTATATGTATGTAAATTATTAAATTCATTTTTTTCCCTTTGTCAATCCATCTGTTGCCATTGTAGTTGCTCATCCAACCTGAGAAGAACACAGGGGCAGAGGTGGGAGAGGAGTGTTTCCTCAGCACCCCAACACTAAAACTTTACCTAATGCTCTAACCCTATCCTTGTGAACAAGACGAAAATTTCAAGACAGACCCTCTGAAATTTTATTTTCTTAAACTTAGAAATAATACCTTCTTTCAAATCTTTCTCAATACAGATGCACTTTCTAGGTACTTCCATCTCCTGAATATTCTCCAAAGGTATTCCTGTTTCTAAGATCTTGAAATACAGTACTCAAAATCAGACATGACACTAATCTAATATAAAAGAAATATGATCAAATTGGTTCATATTAGGGCAAAGTTCAGTTAATTTCCCCCAAGAATCCAGCTTTTGAAATAATCATACCATTAATATAGCCAACTAAAATTCTATTAAATCAGGTTTTATTCATTTTGTGGCTAGTAAAGGTAACTTTACTATAAAGACTTTAAGTATAACCCTACTAAATCTCAAATTTTTTATTAAGACTAGGGGACAGTAAACAGTGCCCATGGTCAAATTCAAGCCTGCCTTTTATGTAAACAGTTTAAATGGTTCACGGGCACAGTCACTCACTGTGTACTGTCTTTGGCTGATGTTATGATACGAAAGTATCATAAGTATCAAAGTTGAGCAGTTGTGACAAAAGAATTCATGGCTGACAGTTTAAAATTTTTTACCAACTGGTCTTTTACCAAAAGAAATGTGTGATGATCCCTGGTATAAGAATCATTATTTTAACTTGTATAGACATGTTTTAATCCTCCTCTATTATCAAGTGTAATAATTATTCTATCATTCCAAACCTATCAATTTATATAAATAACAATTGTCCTATTTTCAATTACTAAAGTTAAATTTGCTTTTCAAAGAAGAAAATACAAGTAAAAACACAACTCAAGACTACTCAAGTTTGTCATTCTCACAATAACTACAACATATATCCATTTGAAGGTACATGAGAATCCAAGTATAAAGTACAATATTCAGGACTTCTTGAACAATATATAAAATTTTTGTTTATAAAGAAGGAAAACAGCAAATTCACTTTTAGTCATTTACTTAAAACTTGAATAGAATAGAATGCCAGAGTTCAAGAACTACTTGCTTAAAGTAGATTAATTTCCAAGGCTATCAAATCTATTTAATAAACGATAAGCATTTTTCACTGTAACTTTAAGATAGCACAGAATTTGGATGGAAAAAAGCAAAAATGCTCAATAAAAACAGGATGTTTTTTTCCCACCAATTCTTGATAATTAGTGAATGCCTGGTAATTCAAGTGGCACTTATGGATATTAGAGTCATACATGACTTTGTGAAATTAAATTTGAAAGCTTATCTTCTCTTTAACCAGGTCAACTAAATGAAAATCTTAAGATTTTTCTCATGATAATCCCAAGTGTAATTTTAAATATTTACTTATGAAAAGTCTCTATTTTTACTAGAAGGGCCTGGAAATTTTGTTTTAAATCTCTACCAAATATCTGACTTTAGTAAGTCAATTAACTCCGTTTTTGTGCCTTTATTGTTTCTAAAATGCAGACAGACAAGTGAGTTAATCACTAGCTGGAAGCATGTGTCACTTGACAATTCCCATCTACATTATACTTTAAATGTAAAAAATAAAGAATATTCCATTTACATTGGAAATATGGTTTGATTAAATCATCTAGACTGGTAAGGCCATCTGAAACACTGGCTAGATGTTCACTGCTCTAAATTCTGTAACTGGGTTATATCCCTTTATATCAACTCAATAAGTACACCTACCTTTCTCAATGTAATTCTTGGGGGCCCAAGCAGGATCCCCATCTGCATATGGGTCATTATACTGAACTACTGCAGCCTCCTCATCTTCATAGTCCACCGGAGGTGGAGGCGGTGGAGGTGGAGAGTCATCAAACATGGGAATGTCATCTGGTGGAGGTGGTGGCGGAGGGGTTGGGCTATCAGCAACTATAAAAGTTCAGATAATTGATTTGAATCAGAAATTAAGGAAATGGAAATTTGTAAGTTAATAGAATTTAAGAATTTGAAATTAAGTTCTAATTCACAGGGCATGCACTATTATACAACATGCAATGATTAGAAATAAAAGCTGGTGTGTTAAATAAAGCTTCCACTATTCTTAAGAATAATTTTGCCATCATAAAATGAACTAAAAACAAGGATATTAAGAAGTACTATAAATTAATGAATGCAGGAGGTTAGGCGACAATGTCTCTTTTTATAAGGTTACAGGCATAAAGAAGTTTCTTCATACCAAGGCTCAGGTGAGAACAAATGCCACTCATAGCCTAGCTGCCAGCCTATATCACAGTTGTCATTTGGACTACACCAAACTTTATGAGAGATGTTGTTTAATAACTTGATAATCATTCTTTGTGCATAGTCATGTCCCTGGCTTTGGCTTTAGTATCTCTAGTTCCACAGAAATTACTCTCCAGTTGGTGGATTTTTTGTTTGTTTTAATGGAAAAAAAAGGAAAAGTTTATGGCATTAGGTCTGCAACATTGTATTAGTATTTCACTCTTTCATTTAGATTTTATCCATTTTTCTTTTATTTAAATTTTAATAATCTAAAATTAAAAGCTGAATAATTCCAGAGGAAATTTTATTGAATTTTTAAAAATTCAGTATTTATAGTCACAATAAAAAATTTTAATGTAGAAAAAGCAAGCTCAGATTTTTGCATTACTGCTAATAAAACAAGCATGGGATGATGCAGACTACATTCTAAAGATCGAATGTTCCGGTATATCCACAATAAATATTTTTAAAATAAAGTAGTGCACAAAGGTGTAAATAAAAACACAAAAACAGAAAGGAACTTAATATGCCAAACCAAAAAATGATTCATACCTCAAATTCTACAAAGTTGTGGCATGTACATGTGTGATTTAAATAATCACAAATGTAAACAGTAAAATGTGAAAATGTCAGGCTAGAACTGTGTTCACTGAAAAAGTATGAAACCAGGTGACAAATATGCCCAATATTAAGGAATTCAAAGCTAGAATACAATTAATTCTCTCTCTGTATTTATGTTATTTTTTAAATTATTTTATATTTTATTGAGGTAGGATTGATATACAACAGCATGTATGATTCAGAAGCACAGGTTAATTAATACCTCTTTAGATGTTATCTTACCACAGCACATCACCACCAATGAATTTTTAATTTAAATATCTGATCCATATTTAAGTATTTGTTTTGAGTTAAAAACAAATGTTTTGATACATATATCAACAGAGAAGTTTAGAATGACACCATATGAATTCAAGTAATTCAAGTCTATTCAAGTTATAAATCAAATAACACACATTTATATGATCAATTAACACACAGTACATGTGTAGTATTTATTTATAATGCATTTCCCCAACCATCTGAAATAATGTGCTGAGACCATAGCCAGAGACCTAGTATTAAAATAAGGTTTGCAGGCATTGAGGTTACCATAGGGAGAGGGCGGAGGCATGGCATGAAGGGAAAGGGCTCAATGGACTATGGTGTGGGATTATGCACCATATGTAGGGCTCACAGTGGGCATTGTATGAACATCTGAGGAGGTATGAAGTCATACCCCCAAATCATGTACATGTGTTGTAAACCAACATTACCTCAATAAAAGAATATGACTGAAAAAAATAAATGTACAATGTTTTCAGGTAATAGCCCTACTTCTTCTATAGCCACTTTAATTCTGTGATTTCTACTTTATCCTATTAGGATAAAAAAACTATTAGAAAACAATACTCACTCTGATAGCTACCAAATAGGTTTACAATTATTTTTCCCTCAAATGACTTGGATCCATTTTATTTTGCTAATAACTCCTAACACTTCCTATTACTGAAAGAAGAAAATGGCTATGAATCCATTGTGACATCACAGCCATATCAATAGCTCATATCCTTAATTTGGTTGAATGTGTAAATTATATTTGAATCCCTAAGGTGTATTTATTCTTTCTTTGTGTTATTATTAGCTTAATGTTTTCACTCAATTGTCTTTATATCCAACTGCTGTGAAACCACTTTGGTTCATTTTAAAATTACATACAAAGGGGCAAGAGTCTAATGAATTGAATCCTCTACCCATAATACTTTGATAAGCATCCTGTGTATTTAGTTCAAAAATGCTTCTTGATGTTCATCATACATACATGTAAAACACATTATTGATACTTTTTTTAGAGGCCCATGTCTCAAATCAAAATAGTAATTAATAGGTAAACTGCTACATGCATTTATTACCTTTGAGTGCCATAAACTGAATATTTATGAGCACAAAAAAATTTAAGATACTAAGATAAAATTTATAACCAAACTTCCTAACATGCTCAATGAGTAGAAAACAGTTATCTAGTAAAAGTTGAACATTCTACAGCACTAGGGGAACAATTGACTTAAGTTCATGTTGATAAGTACTAAAATAATACCATGGACCTCTTAGCAAATGCCTAGAGAAATGCACATAATTAATCAACACAATGGAAAACCAGTTATCAAAAGCTACTCAATAAGCTTTGAACCATAAATGAATGATCATTATGGCTATTAATATTTCCTAAAAATTATTAGCTATGAGGCTGCACAAAAGGTTGAAATGGCTTGACTTAACCTTAAAAATCTTATAGCACTAAGGACCAGCAATTTATCCTTATTCAATTATTTTTAAATAAAATGTACTTACTTTAACATGTTTAAGACAGCTTACAAACAAATGTTAACAATAATGTTGGTTTACACTCAAATTTCAATATTTTGAAACTATGATCTTAAGTTTATTAAACCATACATTTCTTGAAGGTAGGGACTTTGTACTAGACTATTTCTGTTCTCTCAGAACTTAGCACATAACACTGAATAAACAAATAATTTGATTGGCAGAAAGGATGAAATGTGAAGAACACCACAACAGGGTCAGCAAAAGCTGAAATATAACAATGCCATCATCTCCTGGAAGATGAGGACTGTTTCAATTAAGTTATACTTTTCTTCAAGTCATTCTGAGATTTGTTTGTATGGTAATGGCTCCAAATTAAGTGAATTTCTAGTAGACCATTTACTATCTTAATCTCAACAGCTATATAGTATAATGTAATTCAGTAGTAGTGGTATTTTTCATTTTGCTAAACAGCATTCACTATGATCACATAGTTAACATTATATATCTTCTGGAACCTCAAAGTAACCACCTAGAAATAACAAAAACTATTGTAATTAAGTCCATATAATCAAAAGAAATTCCCCACTAAATATATCTTCCTTCAAATCACTAAACATATCTTCCTTCAAAGATTACTTCCTTCATTACTTAAAGGATTGGATTTACATATTCAGAAATAACCACAGATTCACACATAGCCAAAACTAGGGGTCTACCTATCACTTTTAATGGGATTAACTTCTTCTTGAGGGTTGTTCATTAATATCTTACTAGTCAATCTTCATATGATTTCAAAAATGATTCATGTTTAAAAATCTGAGGCTACAAAGCTTTGTCCAAAATTTTTATAAGTAAAGGAAGGGGGGGGGGGCGGTGCAGCTTGCTATCAGCCCCAAGTGAATAGTAAACTTATCTTCTACCTTGACGAAGTTGTTGGCAACTGGCAACAAAATACAAAATGTCTTTTAATTAATTCCTCTAATAATTACTGGAAGCTAACCATTCCTATATAATTTGAATTTTTGTGTTAAGCTTTTAAGAATCCTCAAAGATCAGATTTCATGTTTTAGATCATTAAATACGTAAGTTGCAGCTTTGAAATTTATATGGGTCAGTAATCATGCATACAAGAGAAAAAAACTGAAGACCGTGCTCTTCAGTTTCATTAACATTATCTGCCTATTTTCAAGGTAAGATTAGCTTCTCAAAAAAAGTAAGGAAAATGATGACTCATCAGCCATGCATGCTATAAGGAGACAGCCTCTACTCTTTGATAGCTTGGTTTTTCCAAACTTACTGTTTTCCTGCACCCTGGCCACGAAGCCTGTGAGAGGTATCTGTGGAGTCAACTGAGGCATAGGGGGAGGGGGTGGAGCAATAGAAACTGGTAGCAACAACACAATATGGGGGAAGTAAAACAGATAAAGGAAAGAAAAGGAAACAAACAAAAAGCAGAAGTCAGTTACAAAGACCACAAACATAAGTATGCAAAGAACAGTTTGCAAATGAAACAAAACAAAACAAAACAAAAAAACAAAACAAAACAAAACAAAAAACCTGCAGAACCTTCATCAAAATCATTTCCCAGGAACAAACTGAAAGCAGAGCTGTGCTTAGTCAACTGGTTGTTTTTTACTAAGAACAGATATATTTAATTTAATCCTAATGTTATATAGTGTATGGGGAAATTTAAAATTTACCACCATACCCAATCCCACGCAATGAAATTTTCAAATTCTATGGAAAGACTTTAAAAAAAAAAAAAACAAAAAACACAGCTAGGAGTGAAATACTTAACAGATTTTCAGGATATTGGAAATTTATTATATCTCTACAACTTAACAGATTTGTCTCTTTTAAGGATAGTGCTGTAAATTAGGACCCAAGCAAATTTTAAAAAGTATGTTGTAAAGTGGTTGGAGAGGTATAATAAATAGATTAATCACAGGTTTCACTTAAAGACAGTTATTACTGTCTTCACACAGCTAAGAAATATCCTTGTTTGTGAAGCAAGGTTATTATTTTTTTAGTTGACAATTTTATTTTTAAAGATATCACTTCTAAATTTACTAAGGAATAACAATGCTCCTCCAAATCCCAATTTTAACCATTCCCTGAACTTCATGGGTTATCTCAAAAGTGACTTTCTTTCTTTTATCACTTTAAAAAAAAAAAAAAAAAGGAAACCTGATCAAAAGACAGGTTAAAATATGCAGTTGCTTACAGTACAATAATTTCTAAACGAGTCATTGGACAGCTGAAAACATATTCCAACTTCTTTCTGGAAGGACAGAACTTATTAGAACTTGTTATCAAATGTTCATGTGGGCAGCACATGTATTAAAACTTGTAGCCAACTAGAAGGAAACATTTATGTGTTTACCACTTTACCTTATTTTGACAACACAGTAATTGCCAAAGATTGCTTGGGTTCAGTGTTCAAAGAAGCAATAACTGAACAAAGCAATGTATGAGCATTAATATGCACTATAGCAAAAATTAACATTCAAATCCACTATAATACTGGTCCTTGTTTATTCTCATACTCTGTATCTAGGTGATTAAATAAAATGTTACAGATTTTGAAAAAAAGAACTCCCAATAAACAAAACAAAACAATAAAAGAACAACTGAAAAACAGTTTTTAGAAAACAACCCTTAGTAACTAGCCATGCTGGTTAGTAAATAAAGAAAAACTATGGTGAAGGTAGTAGTCATTACCACTACATTTAGACAAAAGGAGAAATATGCACATCAAAACACTAAAAACATCCACATATTACTACTAACCACAACAAGATTACTCTGACTGAAGGATAATTAATTTGACAACATTCTAAACATACTTAAAATGTAAGATCAAATTATGTAGAAATTCACAATGAAGAGGTCTTATCTGAGAATAAGAAACCCACAATGTATTGTTAACACTACACAAGAACTATTATTTGCAGAGTGACTTAAAGAGCTAAGTGAGGAAAAGAAAAATAATGAACATAAAGATGGGGTAAAAAGAAAGCTTAAAATGAAAAAAAAAAAAAACAAACAAAAAAAAACACCTAAAAGTTCATAAACTAGTGAGGCTAATCACTGATAGTCTGTGGAATATTTAAATACTAACTACCTTTCTCCAAAAGGGGACTAGGGAAAATATATGGTAAAATTCTGATTGATTAAGTTCTTGTATAGCTTAAATAAAACTTTGGTCTGGCAACAGGTATAAATTTTGGTATTATCTGTGAATTCTGACATTTCTGCTTGCTTACTTTTAAATTCGTAAAAAGTTTTTGCTATGAAAAACTCAATCTTAAAATTTAAACAAAATCAAGCTCACTCTGTTTTAACATATCTTTTCAGAATATGAATTATTTATAAAAGGAACATAAACCAACTTCTGATGCAAACGTGGAGTATTCAGTGTTTTTAAAATAATAGAACACACAACTCTAGAAAGCTATAAAATTACGTGGAAAAGTATGTTTCAGTCTATGTCTAGTGAAGTGGTGACACTTCAAGCCAATAATGATGACTGAACAAGAAGCTCATTTCAGATTTCTTTATCTTTTTCTTTTTTGGATTAAGCATCTCAATATGGAAAGTGAAACTAATAATTACACAACACAGTGCAACATAGACCAAAACTACTTTCTAATCTTCTCGTCCTTTAAATACTGATTGCAGTTAGTGTTGAGATGTACAATTTGAGGTGACCAGAAAGAAATCAAAAGAAAATCCTCCCCCCACTGTTAGAATTATTCAGATATAGAATAAGCAGACATCACAAATGTTTTTAATGGTTTTGAACTCATTTCAATACAGGTTAACAAGCTTAAAAGTGATAGCCAGCAATTTCATTACATTATTTTAAAGAACAACTGTATAATATTTTTAATGTTAGTTTTAAATTTGAAAAAACATTTAAATTTAAAATTTTAAAATTAAAACTTTTAGTATTACTATTATTAAGCTGTCTCATATATGACAATAAGCCCAGCTTATGTAATTTCAGTATTTTTTTCACTTTTAATAAAAAGATCATATTAAAACATCAATTACATTTTCGTATGCAAGCATACTCAGTCAGTGTTAATACTGAGAGAAAATGATAATCAATATAGTTTTAAATTAAAGGATTCAAGGACTAACTTCCTAAAGCAAAAATAAACACGACTAGATCATGGATGGGTTCAATTGTTGTCTATCACTGGTAAGAATATCAGTTTCAAATAATTTCCTACGAAAGGAGCTCCACTGTTGCACTGTGCCTGCAATGCACAAGCTTACTTGAATTTTGAGAATAAAGTGGACCTCCATTAACATGAGGCTGAGCAGAAAACTGAGCAGTCACAGAGGGAGTTCGTCTGTATCCACCAGAAGATGTTGAAGAAGTGGTAGAGTTGTGTCGAGAAATCTGCCTGGTCATTGTGCCATACTGGGAACCAGGAGCTGAGCCCGGGGCTGCTGAAAAGCATTAGTCAAAGGCAACCAACAAAGAACTTGAGCATCTTATATCACCTCAGATGGCAGAACAGAAGGGGGCTCTCAGTAAGAAATAAATTACTTTTTAAGGCCCACAATACAAAAAAAAAAAAAAGGAAAAAACACAGATAAAAACTCAAAACAGCTATCTCTGAAGTTACAAACAGAAAGAAAAACAGATATTGTGTGAAATGCTGCCAAAAGTAAATATGTAGTATTCTTCAACCTTTTAAATTAGCATAATTCCAAATGGTATTCTGCTAATATCACATAAAAAAAATTTTCTGTATGATAGAATACACAGCTTTTAGAGATAAACTGTGACTCTCCAACAAAACATCAAGATAGTCTGAGATGGAAAACATCAGTTTTTAAACTTAATACCTGATTTACAAAACTTCACTGTTAAATCTTCAGAACCACAGTATAAGTATCTGACCAAATCCAGACTAAATTATAAAACTTAAACACTTACACACATTTTCCACAGATTACTATTTTTATTTGAACTTTATTGCATTAGCAGTTATCAAAAAGATTCTTTATAAAGTAAAATTTATAAATCTTTATAAAGAGAAGTAAAATTTCTAACTGCAAAAGACAATGTATATTTGCTGGATATCTTCAAAATTTTAGGACTACCTTTCCCCTAATACTACAATTTTCTAACTGACAAAAAATGTAAAAAGAAACTGCATAATGTGAACATTTAAAGACAGTTTTCTATAGACAATCCATTGTCTTTCTCCATACTTGAAGGGCTTTTCCTCCATTCTATACCTAAAGGTAGCTTTTAAAAAATTACCATACACATCTAAGCTGACTAAGCATTAATAATACTCAAAATTTCATTCAGTATCATTTCTACCAACATTTTAAACATTTAATATTTTAAAGGTTAATAATTGAAAGCCTCTAAAGTTAGCTATACTTTCCAAAGTAAGTTCAGGATTAACATTATCCTTTCTGTCCCCCACCCAAACATCTAATCAAGTAAGTCATCCAACAAAGTACAAACAGAAAAACAGCATCCTAACTTATTTTCATTGTCTAGTTTAACCTCTCCTAGAGGTCATGTAAGTTATTAGATAAAAATTGTACAGCAGAGGTTGTTCATTAAAAGAAAGAAGTACCAATATTTAACATTTTGGAGCTCCCAAGTTATATACAGTTATTTATTATTTGAATCATCCATATGCTCATTCTAAAAAGACACACATTTTAAAAATAATCTAGTCTTCGGCCCTCCCTGGTGGCGCAGCGGGTTAAAGCACTGCACTGAGAATCTGAAGCCGCTTCCACATGAGTTCGATTCCCGCCTGCCCCGGAGGTGACCACATGGCGAGGCAGACCTCTCC
>NW_004567131.1:26140269-26189423 GCF_000260355.1 Condylura cristata
CTGGCCTGTACCCCAGTTCTGTACGAATAAATAAATAAATCTTTAAAAAAAAAAAAAAATAAAAAATAATCTAGTCTTCATGAATGAGCAATTTGGACAGTTAGGTTTTCTAGAGAGCTAAGAAATAACCCTTTAACCATTAAAATAGAAATCTCTATGAAATCATTATATGTTTAAAATCAAAGTTATTTTTCTTGGTGACTTCAAAATAGAAAATCGTTTAATAGTTCCAAACTATACCTATTTTAGAAACTATTTTAATATTATTAGAAAAAAACCCGAATACCAAAGGAGAAGTGATTGATACTCTGATATATACTTATTTTATACATAACATACCTATTCTGTATGGTTACATGACTATATTATTATATAGTTATATGTAATTGTTACACATCTACACATGTATATTATATATGAGAAGAAAAATACTTAGTTCAGAAAATGGAACATTGTCAGTATCACTAAAGTTTCTGTATTCTCCTTCCAGACTCCAAACTACACAAGGTTTGTGTTAAACATTCTCTTTCTTTACTAGATATAGTATGCTTATTTAATCACAGATCAATGTAACTTAAAACAATACACATATTTTGCAAATCTATTAATTTCAGTAACAGTATGAAAACACTGATTAGCTTGTTCCTTGATAATATGTTAAGATTCATCCATGTTATTAAGTATATCAAAATATCAATCATTCTCATTGCCTTATTTGCATGTGGACATGCCAAATTTGATTCTCCATTCTACAATTACAAAGGTATGAGGTTCCATCCAGATTTTTGCTATCGCTACTACAGCCCACGATGAAATTTCTAGATATGATTTCTTCAGAATGGTGGCCCAAAATTCAACATTGACTAGAATTTCACACTGAGAGTGTATTATAATACAGATTCCTAGGATCCAGTCCTCAGTTTCTGACTGAGTAGACTTGCAATGGGATCTGAGAATTTACATTTCTAACTACTTTTCACCTGATGCTGATGCTGTTGTCCTATGTATCAATTTTTGAGTCACTGCTCTAGGCTCATAGGACCTATGGTTTTCAAATTTTTATCTTAGGGTTCACACTTAAAAGTTAGGAACCTCCAAAAAGCTTTACTGATAAATTAGTGACTGGTGATTACTGTATTAAAAACTAAAACTGATATATCTTTAACACAGGGATATAAAAGTATACATTACACTAGTTGTCCCAGTAATGATTTTATCATCATGTAGGTTCTGAAAAATTCCACTGTATACCTGAGCCAGAATGAGAATGATTAAGTCTTACTATTACTATGAATATAATTCTGACCTCAAAAACCTCCCATGACAGTATCCATGATACTGCTCTGGACAGTGGGAGTAGTTGTCACAACCATATTTTGGGAACTGATGCTGTAGGATGAATATCTAGACATGAAGTTGATAAATTTAGAGCAGAGTAGAAACTGTTCAACTTGACTAAGCTAACACATTACTTTCCAAAGTGATTAGATAACAAACTCCTCAGCCAGTATACTTTCCTATGTTTTGCACATCCTTATCAATACTTTATAGTATTTCCGTTTTACCTATGTGGTTGATTAAAAAAAAAGCATCTGTTATTGCAGTTTTAATTTTTATTTTCCTGATTATTAATTACATTGAGGATATTTCTTTTTCATGTGCCTTTCTATCTATAATTTCTATTATTGGGGCCTTCCTTTTTCTAATCGCCCACCCCTTTTTGTTCCTTTTCCTTTAAAGTGCCAATGTTTTCAAAAGATGTTGCTGGACAGCTTTCTTTCTCCTATACTGGAACTCAGCTGTCACTGTTTGAAACATTTTGTTCATTTCTACCCAGATTACTGTCATGTGGATATGTACAATGAACGTTTTTACAGTGAGTGTATCTGTAACCCTTACATGCTCCCATCTTGGGAATAATTTAAATGCATTCTATGGGGAAAAGTATTTCATGGCACCCTCAGCTGCCACAAGTACTGTACCATAAAAAGAGTTTTTCAAATTGTCATCCACAGGAAATCCTGAGTCCCCCCCACCACAGATCATTTTCTTTTCCATTTTTTCTTTTTTCTATTTCTGCACCTTCACCCCAAATCTTTGACTGTTGTATATACCAGGGAGTTCCAAATCAAATTTCACTTTAAAATATATATTAGTAATTAAAAAAAATTCTTTTGAACAATCACTGCTATAATTTTCCTAGAAAACCCTCAACAAACTACATCAAGATGGCTGTAAACCAAGCAACAAAACATTTCGTATTACAGAGAAAATTATTTTATATTAGTTTTCTGTGTAACTTCAGAGGCCTTTCACTGGAAAAAAATTAGTGTAATTAGATTTAATATTTTAACCTTGGTAATATCGCCTACAAATAACTATAAAAGCTAGCATCTAATAGAGGAGTTTATTATGAATTATGAAACGTAGTTAAATCACTCCAATGGTTATGCAATCTCACCTATCACAGTGCTCACTGGGAGAAGTGGTGGAAGAGGTGGTGCTGGTGGAGCTCCAGAAGGAGGAGGGACAGAAATGTTTTCTAATAAAATAGTTTATAATTCAGGTCAGAGTGCAAGAAAGAGAACTAAACATTCTGAAACAGTAAGAAAGTACAATGTATTGGAAAGAAGAAATAAGAGAGAGAAAAAGAGAGAGACACCCATATGTAAAGCATGTTCAAATGAGTAAGAATTTTGCTAGGTAAAAAGGCCATTGAGAATTCACACCTGCATTAACTATTAAAAGATGCCTGTATTTATAAGTAACCTTTTCTCCTTCTTCAACAACATCCTTGCAAAGCTAAGAATTTTAATTTACCGTATTTCTATAATGTATATTTTTAATACCATAAAGTCTTCATTTCATTTATTAAAAATCAAGGGACTAATTTAATTCTCTAATGATTTCTCAAATTTTTATACAATCTAGAAACTAAAAGAACTTTTCAGATTTTAATTTCATTTTATATTCATAACCTCTTACTGCAATACATACCACCACACAAATGTAATCACAGAACAAGCTAATACCAGATTTGAGATACTAGCCTATAAGCAACATAACTTTGGATACATAATTCACATTAAAGACATTGATTCTTTCATTGTAGCATCAACAATATTGGTTTATTCTTGAAATAATACATATCATTCTTGAATAGTGCCTAAGACAAGTATTTCTAATACAAAATGGCCAAAAGAGTTATTTAATAAAGTTCTTTAATATGCTTATGTAAGTAGAAACAGCTGGCAAAACCCTGGGTTTCTACAAAATCCAATCTAAATATGTTTTAAGATTTGTTATTAATCTTTATTTTTAACAATCACATAAAATTAGCAAATAATTTTATCTAACACAACTAAATTATGTTATAAATAAAAATCATAAATACTGCTCTGCATACCACTAGATTCATAAATAACATACCTGGTCCAATAGTGGGTGGTGAAGGTGTAGGCACGGCAATGGGAATGCCAATACTGCTGCTTCCACTATTTTCTCGACTTCCACTTCCTCCACTACTTCCACTACAAAAACAATGTAAAAAACACACAAAAAAGCAAATCTAAAGAGCCCAAAAAAGTGGTAATAATTCAACTCAAAGGCAGCAAATTCTCCTTTTACACGCATGTATATTTATACAAATTTATGTTTCTGTATAAACAGGAAATTTTTTAAATTGTTCAGCACAAATTTTAAGAAGGATACTTGAATGGCTTTGCGTTTCACAGTACCTCTAATCAATTTGGAAAAAAAATTATTGTAACATCAGATTCACAACCATCAAAAAAAAATCATACACTTGAGAAATAACCAATAAAACTTTATAGTACAATGAGCCCACAAAGGTTTATTTAAAACTTACTATGAACAGCAACCCAAACACAGCAGCTATGAATCACACTGTCAATGGAACCACAATGCCATAGTTGAGAATGGGAGGACAAACATTAAAAATCTGCTCACCACTGTCTCTGGTGAATCCTCTCACCCTTGGCACCCCTGCCCTATACCCTGTTCTATACATAAACAAAAAAATAAATCTTCAAAAAAAAAAATAAAGTGATGAACTGATGGTTGTCAAGGCATTGTTGTGGGATGAGGGTAATGGCTAAAGAGACTCAAAACTTACAATTATGAGATAAATAAATCATCATAGGGCTATAATGTACAACAAGGCAACTATAGTTAATAATACTGTTATTAGATATTTGAAAGTTGCTAACAATAGATCTTAAAAGTTCCCAACACAAGAAAATAAAATTTGCAGCTATGTATGGTGATGAATGCTACTAGTCCTATTATCATTTCATTATATGTGAAAATATGGAATCATGAATTGTGCACCTGAAACTAATATAATGTTACATCAGTTATAGCTCTAAAAGAAAAATACTGCGATGGATGCCACAATAGAGAACATATCGATGTTTTGGAAGCTAATTAAAAGAATAATCATTTCTTTAAAAAAAAAGGAGGCCCTCCCTGGTGGCGCAGCAGGTTAAAGCACAGCACTGAGAAGCTAAAGCCACCTCCGCATGAGTTCGATTCCCGCCTGCCCCAGTGAGCACATGGCGTGGCAGACCTCTCCTGACCCGCCCGCTGCTCCCCTCAGCAGTGTAATTCGTCGATCTGCCTGTTCTGCTCCCCGCTCTGTCTCTGGTGAAGCCTCTCGCCACCCCTGACCTCTGGCCTGTACCCCAGTTCTGTATGCACAAATAAATAAATCTATAAAAAAAAAGGAGTAATCAATTCTATTTGGAATTAGTATGAAAACCTCTGTTCATCTCATAGATGTTGATAAAGCAGGGACATTTTCCAGAAAATGAACAAAATGACAGGGAAAAAGTTGTACAGTTTAAAGCACAGACCATTCAAAACAGTAAAACTATTAAACTCTAATCAATCCCTTCTATTCTAATTTCTATGATTACTGTCCCTTTAGATAGCTGATCTCACACTATCAGTTGTTTTTAATAGTGTGTACCTGCACATTTATGCAAATATGTATTTGGGCAAGTATAGCCTTAGGTTCCATACTGTGTGTTAAAGTCAAGCTCATTGGCTTAAGCGGCCCTGAAATTCAACTGGGCAAAGACACCATCTAGATAAAATTTTTCTTTTTACCCCAAGATAGTAAAAAATCACCATGTTAACGGAAGAAAAAGGAAGAAAGGTATTGTGTAACAAAAATGGACTCCATAACTCAAGTCACAAGATCATATTATGTTTTGTGCCAATGTTGTATCACAGACCTGGATATTTTTGCACTGCAGTGCTCTTTGACAATTATTGGCTTAAATAACTTTTTCTATCACAGGGGCTGGCACACTATATAGACAATAAGTCAAATATGGCCAAAGCTGTTCAACCCAATTTTCATTAACTATGAACTAAAAAACATTTTTTCATTTTTAAATAATTGAAAAAAAAAACCAAAGGAATGAGTGTGACACATTAAAATTACATGATTCAAATTTCTGTGCCATATATAAAGTTTTATTGAAACACAGTCAGGCTCATTCATTAATGTGTTATCTGTGGCTGTTTTCATGCAATAGCAACAGAACTGAGTGATTTCAACAGAGTCCATATGGCCCACAAAGCCTAAAATATTGACAATCTGATTATTTAAGTTTGTCAACCCTTGTTATAACATAGTGAACTCCTGAACAAAAGGAATTGTATCTTATTAACACAATCCTTAGTATTTAATGAAATCTTAGTAACTAGTAGCTGAATATGACTAAACTCTTACAACTTCTACTATAGAGTAAAACCAAGCTTTGACATAACAACAACAAACATTAAATAAGAAAAATATGAGTCTTCACTTAACTTTTCCTGATATAGTAATTACAGATATCAATATAAAAAGTTTACTCACCAAAAGTTGCAACATTAGTAAGTACCAATTGCGTAACGTCTATTTAATAGAATCCCACAAAATAAGTTTGCTAAGTTGACTCTAATATATTAACCTAAATCAAGGCAAACAGACATTTCCTGCACATTATTAAATAAGAGATAAAACAGAGTAAGCTATATAAAAAAATGCCTGTCTTTATAAAAGTGCTCCAAAATTTGACTGGCTACCTTAGTGGGGTGGAGAGGGGGAGGTAGAGGCAATCATTGGGAAAACCCTGAGTAGGACTTCTAGGTTGTTAAGTTCCATTTTCTGGTTTAGGTGATGGTTACAAGAGTATTCAATTTGTATTAATCTGTCAAGCTGTATTCTTAATGAAGCACATAATTTTCTAAATATATGTTATGTTTCATAGCCAAGTTTGTTTTTTTTTTTTAATCTATTGGGTAGTTTATTTCTACAACTTTTAACAATTTGTATAGTAACATATTCTATTCAATCATTCATATTCATATCAATTCTCAAGAAATTCAAGTCTTCTTTCCTACAACCTCCTTAAGTTTAAATAATATTGTATAATTTCTGATATTTAACTTCTTAATCCAAAAATATCTAAGTGGCTGCTTTCAAGCCTGCTTTTTAAAATATTCTTTAGTCCTGATCCAAGCATCTATCAAATGAAAAAATACTAGCAATCTAAGAATAGTATGCATTCACAGGAAGATACACAACATTATTGATGCCATTTTTTTAAGCATATAAGAACTGGAGCATAGGCTACAGTTGGGGGGAGTGAGAGAATTCACCAGAAAGACTGTGACAGGCAGATCTATTGAAACATAGTGCTTAGGGGAGCAGTGGGCAAGACAGGAGAGGTCTGCTGTGCCGTGTGGGTTAGTTCCCTGTTTGGGGCTCAAATGGGTTAGTTCCCTATTTGGGGCTCAAATTCACGCAGCAGTGGCTGGCAACAGCTTGAAAGCACTCAGACTTTAACCCCTGAGGCACCAGGCCCATATTGCCAATTCTTAATTCTATGTCAGCATTACAGTAATACTTTACCTTTAATTCAGCAACTAATATTTTCCTTTATTTCAGGAACCTGGTAATAGTTTACAACCAATCAATAACCCCCATTCTCAGATGTTCAAAGGCTCAACCTTAAAGTTTACCTGTGTGTCCTTGGTCTCTGATTTAACGAAGCTGTCCTTCCTGGACTGTGCTGACTTCCAAGCCTAGCAGGACTTGTCATGTAGTCATTAGGAACTGTTGGGGGTTTAACAGGCTCCAGGGTTTTATAAGGAGTATTCCGTCTAAAGAAGCATAATAGAATAATGAGCAACACATATAAAATGATACCTTGTCCCAAATTACTACTGCCCCTTTGTGACAAGTAAAAATGCAATTTTTAAAAGATTTTTTACAAGTAAAACGTCTAGAAATCTTAATTGGAATATGTATGAATTTCATTGCACTAACAAAAAAATTAAGATTTGTTACCCTTTCTTAGGAAAACACTATGAAAGTCTATTTTAAAGTCAATTTTAAAGTCTAACCTTATTTCTAAAAATAATGGTAGCTAATTTTTTAAATGCTCGGTAATATTAAATAAATATTAGTTTCAAAAGTCATTGTCCATTACATTCTGAAAGCAAAATATCTGCTCTGCAATTTATTCTTACCTAATATGAAAATATATGGACAAGTACATGCTAACCCTAGATGCAATGCCATGAATTTCTCAACAAATTATTTTCATTTTTCTATTTAATAACTTAATTTTGTTTGGGGCAAGAGGTTTACAGAATGAAAATGGGAACTCATTTCAAAGATCTGCTTGAAAAGCTGGTTGCTAATCCTTACTACTATAAAAGGATTCTCCAACTTTCCACCAAAAGCAATTTCTATTAAAGTGAATGATCAGATTTATATTAAATCTCAGATTTATATTTAAAAAAAGATAAAAACATAATACACATATACAAGACTTTTCTGATACAGACTTCTTTAGAGGATACTATAATACAGGCAGATTCATTTTGGGTTCTGTTCAAGTAAATAAGAAATTACTTGGAAAAGGTAATGTTACATAGAAAGAGTCCCATCCCAAGGATGTTCTTAAGTCTCAAAAACATCTTTTTCCTTTAATATACAAATTCTTCTGTACATTATAATTCAGTTCTTACCCCAATGTTCCCCGACCTGACATGGGAGGACTTGGTGGTTTCTGAGTAGGAGGATTTGTTCTCGACAATGTGCCAGTTCTTCCAGGCTGGTTATTTCCATGCTAAAATTGTGGAAAGAAAGGTTTTTATTTTTGTATCAAACTGTTCTGATGGTGTTTTGACACCATGTATTATTATTTTTTAAATATCAGAATGTGATGTAAGGATTCCCAGACAGTTTTAATAACCGACTTTGGGGTGCCATATTTTAAAAACTAAAGAAACTGCTTGCACTTGGTTTTTATTATTCTGTGCCATTCATTCCAATTTATGGCACACAAATCTAATAATCTCACATTTTACCTTATTGCTAAACATGTTTGCTGAGATCAAATTTATCTGCATTCCAATACAGGGTTTCCCAAAAATTTTGAAATGTGTGCATTATGAATATAAACTATAGATCTCAGTAATCAATTTGCTAAAATTTTATCTGAAAAATCTTTATCCTAACAATTCTATAACAAAGTCATCTATGATGTCTGGGAAACCTAATTGTAAGTCAATAAAAGCAAGGCAACTATCAAAAAATGAGCAAAGCAATAAATGTTAGCAAAATTAATGTCCCTATACAAATGCTGATGTCAATATATCTTTGATATATTAACACTCAAAGCTAATATGCTGAGCTGAACTAAGTTTGAGCATATTTAATCTACATAAATCCTACAGGAAGAAAAGCAGACAGACATAAGAAGAGTTTTCAAACTTTAGTGGCTCTGCAGCCTCTATCAATATAGAGGGAATGTTGTGGATCAAGTGATAAATAACATCTCTTACCTTGGCTTTTAGCCACTTTATGTTGGCAAAAAAAGGGAGGGGGGAAAAAGTACAAATTAATTCTAGATAAGTTAAGTCTGATAGGACAGGTTTACATTTACAGTTATTCAATTCACATTAATAAGCTTAACCCAGCCAAATTTCAATTATTTTATAAAGGGAAAGATATTTCTAACCAATAAGGTGATACTCATGTGTCTCATCTATTTTTCAAGAGAGTACATTCATATGAAAACTGTTTAATTTTACCAATTTCATGGGGCACCAATAATTTCTTAATTCAGTATTTTATCCTATGGTATCAACAACTAAATCATAGATTAAAAATAACCACTTTGATTTAAATACGAACACCTTAACATATGAAATGTAAAGCTATTTTTATACATCATTGTGTAAAACCTAAGACTTTTGGTAGACAATGCCCAGGTATGAGTATTCATTATTTGAATGGTGGCATAGTAGCTTAAAATTTATTTCAATAAATAGCAAATATTGAAATTCAAAATTACGGGTTGCTTCCAAAATCAGAAAAGGATCTAGAATCTCAGCGATTAAAAATAAAATCACAATGTATAGCAATAGGTAAGCCAGATTCTTGCAGGGCATGGACACCCTCTCATTTGTACTTATAAGTCCAAATCTTAACCAGATCAACATGAAAAGGATTTAAGCCTTTTTTTTTTTCCAATTTTAGCCAAAATTCAAGACTGAAGAAAAGGTGCTCTGAAACTAAATGTTACCTCTGTCAAAGATGACTGGCCTACATCCATGAAACAATATATACAGTTCTTAAGCATCAGTGCTTGTACTAAGCCACTTAAGAAAAATTATCTTCAGTGTGTAAAGTATAACTTTAATAATTTCACTTTTGGTCTCCCATTCTTTCCATAACATATGCCATTCTAAATCTATCATTTTCAGGTGATCATGAGGCAACATTAAAGAAATCACCCAAAAGAGAAATGTTGTTGTCTTCAATATATTCACCTTTTAGAAACTGCCAGGATTTGGTTTTTGAAATGTTTCAAATAATATTCATTTATTATTCAATTTCAAACAATATTCATTTGTATCTGAAAACAATGTCTGGAATCCTACCTAGCTGTCTGGAATCATACCTACTTTTAAGAGTTAAACTTGAATAATAAAACCCATACAACTTGCCTAATTTCTTGATTCAAGTGAACAAGACGCACAAACACAAAAAGTAACATTGAAGTAAAACTAGTCCAAAGTAAAAGAATGAAAGAGAATTAAATTGGGAATGAAAATTCTAGTTGAACTCTGCAACTCTGCAAAGGTTTTAATCTCCTCTATTAATTGTACTTATGTATACAGATGTATTGATGTGTTGGGGTTGAAGAATGTTGGAAAGAAATAATTTCTACATTTTTTAAGTCAAGATAGAAACTATTAGCAACCTATAAAGTTTTTCCAGTTTTATGTCCCCAAAACATCCAAAACTAAACTTTATTACTCCTTTAAGATCTCACCTCATTCCTTTAACATTCATACTTATAGATGAGCCATTTTACCATTTTCTTGAAATCTCACTGAAAATAACAGTATTCTCTTTGGCCATTCTCTATCTTCAGTCCCTATGTTGATCACAAGTTTTGCAGATAGGTACACTAGAAGTCAGTAAGACCAATTCTTTCTCTGAAACGACTCATTAGCTCACTGTTTAGTTATAAAACTGTCAATTATTATTGCTATTTATCAAAAATAAATTTAAATGCCTCTGCTAAGTGTTCAAATTTTCTCTATTGTAGTTTACTATAAAACTTTGTCCTCCTTTATGAGTTTCATCTTCTTTTCACCCTCCTTTATGTATATATTCTGGTATCTTCTCTATGCTGAAATCCTCTTACCCGTATCTTACATGCTTCCACAGTCAAACTAGATTTAGCTTAATATAGCTTCTTCCAAGGGGCCTCCTTAGTGACCTAGGGATTAAGTCTCACCACTATCACTGCTATGATCCACAGCCAGAGAGCAAACCAACATGGCACAGCAAACCTCTCCTGTCTTGCCCACTGCTCCCCTCAGCAGTGTTATTTCGGTAGATCTGCCTGTTCTGTTCCCTGTCTCTCGTAAATACTCTCACCCCACGCACCTCTGGTCTATACCCTAGTTCTTCTATTGAGTAAATAATTTTAAAAGGGGAAAAAAAGGTGTTTTTCAGATTTTTCATTCCACCAATATTTGTATGTACCATCTACTTTACTGCATAAGATGCACTATCATATAGTATCATTTGAATGAAATACAAATACAAAATGTAAAACTCAAAATAAAAAAGAATATATGCTGCAGTATCAATAACAGATAAAGGTTGGCAACTCTCAGAAGAAATAAGGGTATATTTGGATACAATTTTTTAAAATTATACGCACACACATATCATACTTGGAAGTATGATAGTAAATATCCCAACAGTGTCAAAGAATAGAATAAAGAGCAATATTGTCATCTACACTCCTCTATTGACCAGGAACCCCAGATAATTCTGGAAACAAGAGACCTAGCAGTACTGTCAGTCAGATCAATCAGCTAGAAGAGGCTTCAAAATTCTAGCTAATTCCTAAAAATTAATATATTCAGTAGACCACAAACAAAAGCAAGTAATAATCCTCTAGAAAAGGGACTATCAAAATTCATCCTGAGCAGAAATGGCTAAAGAATTTGTGTAATTCAGATGCTTGAAAAATGTTACCCACTAATACCTAAAATCTTGATAGACCAAAGTTATCATTTCAGAAGAGTTAATTCTGGCATGCTAAGAAGTGGACATGGGGGCCCTCCGTGGCGGCACAACAAGTTAAAGTGCAGCACTATATAGTGAAGCTATCAGCAGCCACTACAGCACAAATTTGATCACCAGCCAGGGATCTGACCCACATGGCACAGCAGACCTCTCCTGTCTCACCCACTGCTCCCCTCAGCAGTATATTTTAGAAGATCTGCCTGTATGCTCCCTACTCTGTCTCTGGTGAAATCTTTCATACTCCATACCTCTGGCCTGTACACTAGTTCTTCTAAATAAATAAATCTTTAAAAAAAAATAGTGGACGTGGGCAACAAAAGTCTCTTTCCTAAAAGTCTTGTTTGTAGAAATGGAGCATGTATACATAGAACAAAATGACATATTAATTCTTTTCATTTGTCCTAAGTTCTTGGAATTACATCTATACAAGAATTCTAATAAGCACACATACTTAAAAGAGTAAAAGGACAAAAGTATTCATAAATAATTTTCCATATTAATTCTGGAAAGTATGTCAATTTTTATTAAGAACTCATTCAGTAGTAAAAGAGTCATGGTGTTCACAACACAAATTTATAACACTAGTTTAGGATTCAGATATATTAACAAATGAATAGCCATTTCCATTTTTTTAAACATCCTTTGTCTCAATTTTTATTATCTTCTTGATTACACCCTATTCCACAGGTAAAATTCTGCCAATCTGCTCAATATACAGTCTTAGTGTAACACATTGCTAATATTAAGTAAATATTCTGTGAAAATTATAATGCTATTTAGCTAAAAGAACCTAATTCTTTAAGAAAATTGTTTTTATTACCACTATTTTCTATCAAAAATATTTATCGGATATGCAAATTACTTCAAATTACTGCAATATAAAAATGCTTACCTTAACACCATGGCCCACATCATCCAGAACCGTATAGTCAATAGGTTTCCGAATATACCTTACAGGGCGCTCCATATTTGCAGGTGCTATTATTTTGTGAGTTCTGGAAGTATTCTTATTTGTTGTCAAAATACCAATCTCTCTTCGAGCCACTTTCTCTTTATGAATATCCACAGTCTATATTTTAAATTTGAATAAAACAAAAAATTATTATTTGGCATAATAAATATGATGACCTTTTATAAACTGGGCAATAGGGCTGTATCACCTGACTATCACAATATTTCAATGGATGTTGTGTCTTCTTCAAAATAGTAGTGCATAGTAGTGCTCTTGAGACTCAAAACTGGAAATTTCTAAAAGTGATTAAAAGTAGCAACTAATGTAATGAACTTGATTCTAAAACAATTCTCAGGAAAGCAATTTTCTTCCAGAGTTGAGTTTTTATGCAAATGGAAGAACTGGTTCTGCTCTAAATAAAGCTTACACTTTATTTAGCATGGACGCAAACCAGAAAAAATAAAAGTCAATTAATTTCAACACAACAAGGCAAATGCTGCTGTGACAACTGTACAGTTTATTTGAAATTAAAAATGATCAGAGCAAGATCCTTAAAGTTAAGAACAGTTCTGTTAAAGGCTTTTCAGAGTAGGTAGAGTTCAAAGGATGAGAAGAGAAGCAAATAATAAAGTCATTCAAGGCAGAAAAAACTTAATCTTGCATGTTGGTGCTCAAGCTTGCACTGCCCAGACTGCCAGCACTGCCTCCAGGTCCATGATGTCAGACATGTCAACACACGTACCATCAGCAATACATATAAAATAAAGGACTCTGTTCCTGAAGCAGTGTTACTATATTTGTGACTCCTGGAAAAATGCTACATCACCCAGTACTACAGGTGATAATGACCTTTTTTCAGGTTATGGTGTTATATTTCAGTATAATCAGTTGACTACAGGCACATCTCTATGGTTCTTTACACTAATCTGTATCACGTTTTTCATTTCCATTTGCAGAGTGACAATGATATGCTTTTTAATCACAAAAGTCACTAAACAATGGCTGTCAAGAACCATGACAAGACTTCTGGAGAGTGGTTACACAATACTATGAGTGCAACAAACACTACTAAACTGTTCACTTAAAAATAAGTTAAGATATGGGCCCTCCCTGGTGGCGCAGCGGGTTAAAGCACAGCACTGAGAATCTAAAGCCGCTTCCGCATGAGTTCGATTCCCGCCTGCCCCGGAGGTGACCACATGGTGTGGCAGACCTCTCCTGACCTGCCCGCTGCTCCCCTCACAGCAGTGTACTTCATCGATCTGCCTGTTCTGTTCCCCACTCTGTCGCTGGTGAAGCCTTTCGCCGCCCCTGAGCCTCTGGCCTGTACCCCAGTTCTGTATGCACAAATAAATAAATCTTAAAAAAAAAAAATAAGTTAAGATAGCAAAGTTAATGTTGTATGTATAACTTATTAAATTATTCTTTTAACTCAAAAGGTTTTTGACTTTATCTCCTGCTCACCACTTCCACACATCAGCAATGCAACCTGGTCTCTGAATGTACATGTCCCAGGAAGAAATCGTCTCCCTCTTAAGTCTCAGGGGTCTACGCTGACCATGGCTGAGCACCATGTTTCTTTCTTTGCCCCAGTGAAAACCCCAGGTTGCTCTGATTAGTATACTCTGGGTGGCATCCGAAACAGTGAGGGGGAGGTGGGGTGGGTAAAATTCTTTTGGCTTAGTCCCCTGAATTTTTTTGCTCAATTTCTATGGTGTTAAGTAATAGAAATAACAATCATTTGATTAAGTAAGCTATACTGCTCACAAAGTCACCTTACAGTGGACCATGTGGTATAAGCAGGAAACAAATTATGTCACCACTGTCCCTCTTGTACCTCACCCTTTCGGTGAAAAGGGACAGATGAGAGTTTGGCATGGCTGGAAATGGGAAACACTAGTTTTGTGGCAATGAAAGGAGAAAGACTCTGGCAACTGAAAGAATTTAGACTTCAGGAGGTAAGAAACATCATTAGTGATCTGTCTTTCAGAATCAACCTTTGTTCACCAAAGGTAATTTCCTGATGCATACAGTCCATCCAAATTGTGTGTCTTAAACTGAATTAACTGCTGGGTCTGTTACACCCTACTAGTCAGCTCTATCACAACTAGAGCTCCATTCTCCTTAACATCACCAAAAGACAATGGTCTCAGATCCTGCACCTCACACACACAAAACACCTGTCTGTTAATACCTCCAGTTTCTTTCCTACTGCCTCACTCCTCTTGTCTGTAGTTATCCAAAGGGACAGAAGAATACGACCTGACTGGTGGCACAGATAAACAGGACTGATTGCCTTTAGGTAACTCCTCTTAAAATAAAAACAAAAACCAGATGAAATTATTCATATTGAATAAGGAATCTTATGGCCTTTTACACGCTGTGTAAAGTGTCAGCTAGAGTTCCTGGGTTTACTTAGGTTCCAACCAGAGGAAGGGAGAGTAATTAACATAAACAAATGTAGTTATACAAAAGTCAGGCATTAACTTACTCCCTCCAGAAGGGAAGTCTTCGAATATTTAAGCGATCTCTCCTCAAATGTTTAATTTAAACAAGCACTCCCAGTAGATCACATGGTCCACAGACAAATGTGATCTCTCCAAAGACTAATCTTGCTTACCCAGGGGGGAGACGCTTGGAGAAGGAGAGCTAACTGACTTATTAATAAAGTGAACTCTGAGGTAGTAACCCCTAAAGTGGGAGTAACACAATAAGAAAAAACATAGTTCAAAATTTGCCTTTGGCTTTAGCCAAAGAGATCAATGACATGACCTCACCCATGAGGTCACCCAAGGCAGTCATATGTCTCTGACCCAGAATCTACCTTCCACCAAAATCTACAAAACCATGACAGGTTGATGGTTCACATGTAGGACACTCAGACTTTTCAAAGTTTTTGAATCAAAGCAAATCTGTTTTTATAGTGAAATAATTCATATCTCTGACTGCCTACAGCACTCAGTAATTATGAGGGACATTTACTACAAAATCAGGTTTCACTGGAAGTTGAAAGAAGATGGGCCAACACTCACCTTAGTTTCCTCCTTGAACACCCTTCTAAATCCTCACTTTCACCTTTACAGATCTATCATCTCCAGGTCTAGGTCAAGAGTCTTCCCTACTTATAACCTCTCCCTGGTAAATTCACTGACAATCAAGTTTAAATTATCATTAGACACAAAACACTTTTTCTGTCTCTATCCTAGATCTCTTCTCTGAATTGCAGAATTACATAAAACTGATGCTCCTATCAAATGTTTTAATGATACATCAAAATTACAATGTCCAATATTAAATATAAGTTTACTCAACTCTATTTCAATGTCCTTACTTCAGTTTTCTGGTGTCAAGTACTTAACTTCATGTCCAACATCACTAAATCTTAACATGTTTACCTTTATCTAAAATTTGTTTCCAACACTTTTAATCAGTTATTACTTCCTTTGCATAGTGCAAATTTATTCAGGACACTGTTTAAGTTACAAGAAAATTTTTCCTCTAAATCTACTCCCAATCTTCCAATTCAGAATCACAAGAGTCCAAATCACAACCGATCCAGCTACACAAAGCCCTCCATATGGCAGGGTGAATAAAGCAGGGAGGAGGAGGGGGAACAAGCTTGGAACATTTGTGTAACAACAGCATACATATGTTCTCCAAGACAAATAAGCTTGTTCAGGGAGACTAATTCCTTCTCATACTTGAATTTCTGAATTTCCAGGCTCTCATGAATTTTTTTCTTCATACTTTTTTTCTTTAGATAGCAAAAGAAAAATTTTGATAAAAAGAAAATTAGTTTTCAATTTAAATATAATAGAGATGAAATTTACTCAAGTTGAAGTAATTATAAGATCTAGGTGACCAAGTCCAGACCCAGAAGCACAGCAGAAAATGAGTGGTTTAAAAAATAATAAATAAACCACACAAACATGAAATCAGAAAACTTTGGCAGACTACAAGTTCTTTCACCTACTAGTTATAACACTTTATACAAGCTTTTTAATACGCTAAGATTCCATCGTGTTTATATAAAATGGGGCTTGAGATATTAGAATTTCTATTACTTAGTACAAAAAAGTACTTAAAAATTTTAACCACACCTAAATTTATCATATTATCCAATCATAATTCTACAATAGAAGTATTTATAAAATATTAACATGAAAACAAATATATAATACATAGCATACTAGAAATATGAATGTTAAACCTGGAGATTTTTCTACCAAGTGAATAAGACACAGGGAAGGGAGAGAAAACCTATGGCTGCAGTTACATGTAGAATCTAACACTGAACACATAAAGAGAGGAGAAGCTGAACTACTACAGGTCTTGAACAAAAGGTACAAAATTGCAGTTATGTAGGATGAGTAAGTTTAATGATCCAGGATACAGCGTAATGGCAATAGTTAATCAGATTTATTAATTACTAAAAAATTTACTGAGTAGATTTCAGGTGCTCTAATAACACAAAAAGGTGACTTTGATAATTAGTTGTTAGTAGTAATCACTTTACAAGGTATGTAACAAATATGTACAAATCTTACTTAAAAATGATGATGATAGGCCGTCCCTGGTGGCGCAGTGGGTTAAAGCACAGCACTGAGAATCTAAAGCCGCTTCCGCATGAATTCGATTCCCGTCTGCCCCGGAGGTGACCACATGGTAAGGCAGACCTCTCCTGGCCCGCCCGCTGCTCCCCTCAGCAGTGTACTTCGTCAATCTGCCTGTTCTGCTCCCCACTCTGTCTCTGGTGAAGCCTCTCGCCACCCCTGGGCCTCTGGCCTGTACCCCAGTTCTGTATGCAAAATAAATAAATCTTTAAAAAAAAAATGATGATGACAGTATACACAATGGAATATTACTCAGCAACCAAAAAAAGGGAAGCACATGCCTTTTGCAGCAACATGGATAGGGCTGGAAGGATTGCACTTAGTGAAATAAACCAGAAAAGAAAAGGAAAAATAATGGATGGTTTCACTTATAGCAGGAGTATAACAGAACAGGCAAGAAAACAATAATAATAATAATAATAATGAACAGCTATATATCAGAGACATTTCATGGGGGTGGAGTGGGGAATGGGAACAGAAACAGTTGGGGAGGGAAATGCACTGGACTATGGTGATGGCACATAGGTGATTTAGTGATGGGAGGCCCATGGGAAATACAACTGAGATTTTAAAAAAAAAAATGCACAAAATGATGTAAAAATAAACTATTACATTATTTATTTTAATAAAAAAAAATGATGATGATGGTACCTCCCTAGTGGCCTAGAAATTAAATCTTAGTGCTACCTCTTCTATAGCCAGAGTGTGATCCCCTGTCAGGGAGCTAAACCATATATGGCACAGCAGCCCTCTCCTGCTTCCTTTTGTAGTGTATTTCAGCAAATTTGCCTGTTTTGCTCACCCCTCTTCCCGTGTCTCTGGCCTACATACCACCTCCTGTATGCAAAAAAAAAAAATAGTTTAAAAAAAAATTTTTTATATGATGATGAATGTTATTATGTTCCAATTTCCCATTTTGCCACCAAGATTTCAGGGGACAAGTCTAATAAGCATCCAGATCTCAAAACCTTGAAACTTAATGTTTACAGGGTAAATAAGTATTACTGGCTAAAATTCATCTCAAAGAAGAAAGGCGATATTATATGGGTATTAACAGGATAAACTAGAGAAAAACTAGAAACCCCAACACATATTCTGATAGATGCTGGCCATGCTTGATGATTCAGGACCTAAAAGAAAAGTGGTAATGCCAAAATAAAATGTCTATGAAGTAGACATTAGAAATAACGGACAGAATGTACACGTACAGGACAAGCAACTTTTAACACATGAGTCCATTCCTGAAAACCATATACATAAGTCAAAGCTCACAAAATATAAGAACTAAGTTTAACATAGGACAGTATTTCTGTCTACTGCCTAACCCTCAAATGACAAGTCCTGTTTTGAAATTATGCAATGGATCCTGAATTTCTTAATTTAAAGGAAATCTTTGTATTTAAAAATGTTTTTAGGGCCCTCCCTGGTGGCGCAGCAGGTAAAAGCACAGCACTGAGAAGCTAAGGCCACCTCAGCATGAGTTCAATCCCCACCCCGGAGGTTACCCACATGGTGCTGCAAACCTCTTCTGGCCCACCCACTGTTCCCCTCAGCAGTGTACTTCGTCAGTCTGCCTGTTCTGCTCCCCATTCTTTCTCTGTGAGTCCTCTCACCACCCCTACACCTCTGGCCTGTACCCCAGTTCTATAAGCAAAAAAAAAAATTTAAAAAATGTTTTTATTGTATCAATATTTTATATTGCACTTTCAGCACATAAAATGAAATTGTATGACAAGGGGATGGTCAAAAGATAGTTCCAGTAGTACAGTACAAAGCAGATAGGCCTGTGAATTTAGCCATAATCTACAGTTAACATACAGTGATAGATACAATATGTACAAATAACATCAAAAATTCTAAGAAAAATTAAGGGGTGGCCCTCCCTGGTGGCGCAGCGGATTAAAGCACTGCACTGAGAAACTAAAGCCGCTTCCGCATGAGTTCGATCCCCGCCTGCCTCAGAGGTGACCACATGGTGTGGCATACCTCTCCTGACCTGCCCGCCGCTCCCCTCAGCAGTGTACTTTGTAGATCTGCCTGTTCTGCTCCCCGCTCTGTCTCTGGTAAATCCTCTCACCCTCCACATCTCTGGCCTATACCCCAGTTCTGTATGAATAAATAAATAAATCTTTAAAAAAAAAAAAATAAGGGGTAAGAAGAATGGAAGAAACTTGATCGACCCCTACCCCAAAATGATCACAATACTGTGAATAAAACCCTTAAAAAATTCTCTGCCCATCCAGTTATAAATAAAAGAAAAAATTAGGAAATGGTGAAATGGGAGTTCAGTAAATTAACCTTGGAGGAAAAAAAAATCACATAGCCTTCAAAGCCACGTACAACACAGTCCCTACCTACTGATAGCCATACATTTTTTTTCTCCTATTTCTGTTCTTCTATGTAGTAGTGACATCAAATTTTCCCAAAGTGATCATAGTTTCACTGGCTCTCGATAAAGCCCCCAACAGGAATTTTTGTGTTTTCAAAATATATATGAAAGAATGACAAAGAGAAAGGGAAAAAGATGGTAAGTGGTGGGAGTAACTTACCTTTTGAGATTTATTATAAATCTAGATTAAGTAAAACAGAGCTCATATACAGGGCTAAATGGATCAATTCAAAAGATGAGATAACTGGAGTTAAGTCTCAGTACTATCACTCAATCTCTAGCCACTGCAACACTGAGTAGGACCCCCCAGGCCAGGGAACTAACCCACATGCAGACCTCTCCTGCCTCACCCACTGCTCCCCTCAGCATTATATTTCAGTAGTTCTGTCTGTTCCTGTCTCCACTCTGTCTCTGGTGAATCCCCTCATCCCCTGCACCTCTGGCCTATACCTTGGTTCTTGTATACATAAATAATCTTTTACTAAAAAAGAAGAGAGAAAACTCAAAAACAAGCTCATGCTTATAAGAAGGCATGGTATCTCACATGATAGCACAATGAGAAAGAATGCATTACTCAAATAAGGAAATTAATTTGTCATATAGCAAGAAACACTGAAAATTATTCCTATCACACATTATAAAGAGAAAAAATGCCAAATCCATTTAACTAAATACAAATGCAAATAAGTGGCTTATATAAAATGAAATACTATACACTAATGAGAATGAATTATATATATATAATACAGATAAATCACCAGAAAATAAACTAACTGTTTAAGGATACACATAAATAAAGATGACCTTTTTTATTTTATTTTTAAAAGATGTATTTATGCATACAGGAACTGAGGTACAGGGCAGAGCGCAGGTGGTTAAAGGATTCACCAGAGACAAAGCAGTGAACAATGGAACAGACAGGTCTACTGCAATACAATTCCGAGGGGAACTGCAGACGAGACAGGAGAGGCCTGCCACTCCATATAGCACGGATGGAACTCAGTGCTACAGTGGCTGTGGATAGTTTCTTAGTGCTGTGTTTTAACCTACTGCACCACTAGGGCGGAACATTTTTTAAAAGGAAATAACATTTCCTTCAGGAGTATGGAGAGAAGCATGCAGGTAGAAGAAATAATTTTGTTGGGTGGTAGACTTACAGATGTCTTGTTATTACAAATGTTATAACACACTGCATATATTCTTTTGAATGTATTAGTATACTTAAGTCTTTAACTCCACATGAAATACAAATAAACAAAGAAAACTACATTCCTTGAGAAGTATGAAAAGATACCATAAAAGAAACCTTAATTTAAGTAATTATATGTAAATATGTTCTAACTATGTTTACTATCCTTTCCTTTACCACCTTGGCAGGTAAAAAAGCAAATGTTCCTTTTAAAAAGATTCTCCAAAAATACTCTAATTACCAAAAGACAGAAAAGCAAGGAAGAAAGATCTATGACACAGCAAAACTACTTAATAGTTCACATATTTCCTACAGTAAGTGATGTGAAAGGCCTACTATTCTCACAACTGCCACTGCCACCACAGGGACGGCATTATAGGTTTCAGGCAAAGACTGTATATAAGTAAAAGCACAATAATACTTGTTGAAAAAATAACTACAGAATAAAAACTGAAAAACTTTTGCTCTGAATTAAAAAAAAGAGAGAAGTATGAAAGGGGTAGAAAAAGCATAAAAGAGTCCTGAGGAAAGCCACACAGAGAAAGCCTTCAGCCAAGAAAGAGACAATCTTTGTCTGTTACTACTTATTTAGACCAGACTCTGGAAATGGCCCTATGCCCAAAATTCTGTGTAACAGAGCTTTGTTCAATAAGCTTGAAACAAGGTCTCAATCAACTGTGAAGTTAACTTGATTCAGAATGACCTATATACACAACTATAAAATAGATCTATTTAGAAAGATGAGCTGCAAAATAAGATTCAGGGGACAGGGGACATGAAACACTTGGATGAGAATCTTCCAAAATATCTTCCCCTGGGAAGCAGTGGATCTGTCACTAACACTTCGCCCATATCCAATTTCTAATACCAGCCAATGACATTTTTCTTTCTCCTCCCTTCCTACTAATATTTAAAACACACTATAAAATATTCCACATATTAATTACACATCTACCTTAAAAAAATTGTGACCTGGTAATAATCATTTTTTGACTAAGACTAGGGTCTAACAGATTATCATGACAAATTTGTATTTATTCCCTAACCTACTAAAAATTCACATTTATTTTTATATTTCATGAATGTTTCTCTCTTCTTAGGAATATATTGAAAGTCCTGTAGGAGTAACATGCATTGTAGCATCCATCACTAAAAACATAAGCTCAGGAACCAGACTGCATAAACTTGAAAGTAGACTCCAGCACTTAATTGTGTGATTGTGAGCAAGTTACCCTATGCCTCAGTTTTCTTACCATAGATATTTAATAACAAAACCATAGATTTAATAACAAAAATTGCATCAACCTCAAATTGTTATTATGTGGAGAGTAAATGAGTTAATATATCAAATCATTTTCAGTAGTGTTTGGCATGCATTAAGAATTAAATTTTAGTTTATTATCACTGTTATTCTGTTCCCCGATCTATAAGTGTTTAACTTTGAGTTTACTAGATATTAAACCACTTAAAGCTTATATTCACTGATAAATACAACTTGAAGAAGCAACTGAAGTAATTAAAATTTGTTACTTAGTTCAGTTAACATGCCACAACTGTATTAAACATGTAACAAGGAAAACAAATTCATATTATCAGAAAAGAGTCAAAACAACACTTTGCAAAGATTTGGATTACACTCAATAACAGCCCTTTTGAGCCTCCTTATTTCTTTTTTTTCTTTTTTTTTTAAGATTTATTTATTTATACATACAGAACTGGGGTACAGGCCAGAGGTGCAGGGTGGTGAGAGGATTCACCAGAGACAGAGTGGGGAGCAGAACAGGCAGATCGATGAAGTACACTGCTGAGGGGAGCAGCGGGCAGGTCAGGAGAGGTCTGCCAGCGCCATGTGGGTCACCTCTGGGGCAGGCGAGAATTGAACTCATGCTGCAGTGGCTTTAGCCTCTTAGTGCTGTGCTTTAACCTGCTCCGCCACCAGGGAGGGCCCTTGAGCCTCCTTATTTCATATTCATTACTGGAGTATTTCTGACACAGTAATTCTTCTTGGAGGGAAAGAACACATTGGTACTTCTCATTAAATTTAAAGAATTGGGCCCTCCCTGGTGGCGCATCGAGTTAAAGCACAACACAAAGAAGCTTAAACCACTTCTGCATGAATTCAATTCCCGCCTGCCCCGGAGGTGATCCACATGGCGAGGCAGACTCTCCTGACCCGCCCGCTGCTCCCCTCAGCAGTGTACTTTGTGGATCTGCCTGTTCTGCTCCCCACTCTGTCTCTGGTGAATCTTCTCACCCTCCGCATCTCTGACCTGTACCCCAGTTCTGTACGAATAAATAAATCTTTAAAAAAAAAAATTTAAAGAATTGATCACAACTAATTTCTCCCCCCTCTAATATTTCACCAAATAATTAATATATACTAAGTTAAATATTACATATTATAAGTGTTTTTTCTCCCTAGAAGAACAAGGGGATATAAAAGGAGAGAAATTAGTGGACAAAAACTTCCAATAAATCGATGGGATATCAGAAAGCAAACGGAGCCAAGGAAACTAAAGGATCAGATGGTTAGTACCCAAACACCTACTAGCAGCAAAGCAATTTATCCTAAAGTAAAATAAAAAAATAGCTCTTCAGGGCTCAGACTCTGGGAGCAACAAACCAGGTTTGTAAAAAGCCCAATACATAGCACCCACTATGTAAGCATTCTAGAGCAAGACCAGGAATAAAAAGGGGTGGTATAGCACTTGGCTTTTCATTATAATCCCTGGCGGCACAATGGGTTTAAGCACAGCACTATGAAGCTATCCACAGTCAGTGCAGCACAAGTTCAATTCCAGGCAGGGAGGTGACCCACATGGCGTGGCAATGGACCCTCTCAGCAATGTATTTCAGTTCATCTGCCTATTCTGCTCTTCACTCTGTCTCTGGTGAATTCTCTCATCCCTCACTTCTGGCCTGTACCCCAGTTCTTATGTGCATAAATAAATCTTTTTTTAAAAAAAGTGCCAGTTTGATCTTTAGAGAGTGAGATAGGGGAGATGTACCTTGCAAGTCACTAATAAAATTAGAAACAAGTTTCATGGAATGGCACAAAAAGTCAGTACTCTAAGCTAATTAGAGAAAACTTCAGCTGTTAACTTGTGTTAAGCAGAACAGAGACAGGACAAAGTGAATTCCAAGAAAGACAAATAGCTTATGGAAGAAGACAGAGGCACAAATTTATAATTTAAGTTTGGAACATTTGGAACAGTTGAGCACAAAAGGAATGCAATGAGAGTTAAGAGAGACCAAATTAAAGAATCTTTTAAACCATGCTAAGAAACCTGAAATTTAAACTGCAGGAGGTAAAAGGCCACTCTCTGACTTTGAGACACAAGAACGGATTACTCTACAGCATCAGAAATTGATTAGGAGGTAAATGACTTACAGATAACCAAAGAAAGGTAAGATGTGGCAGAAGACTCCCAAACTAACCACTTATAGTCAGACTATAAGAAGAAAGGGATGCAAATCCCTTTTTGAAAGAGGTAGTCCTTCCTTACACTAAATATGAACAGTCCTGTCCTACACTGTTAGGACAAAACAAAAAGTTTAGCCCACTTTGTGATCAATGGGAAGGGAATTGGAGATTTGCTACCTCAGTACCACAAATTGATGATTTAAGGCAGAATATGGGCTTGGGTGATTCATTTCTCCAAAAAAGCATAATGAACAGAGGAAGGATAGCCAGCCATTTACCTTGAAAGCAAAGAACAGAATCCCCAATTTCCAAAAGCCACTGTCTTTCCTTTGCTTCAGGACTTAATTATTTCAGTTTGCCATCTGAGGATGGTTTGAGAAAAATGAAACTCCTTTTTCTCCTAAACATGCTGCTATGATTCAGGCATTGTAGAGCTCCAGTACCAAGCAAATATGAGAGGCAGAGAAAAGCAAAGGGATATCATCATCTCCATGAACACAATGTAAGAGTCATTCGTCATCAGCAAAGGCAAATAAAAAGGAAATGTCCATATAACATGATAAATACACAGGCTTCCTTCAAAGTACAAATTAACTGATGGCTTATGGACAGTGTCTGAAATGGAGGGCAGTCTTTAAAGACTGAGCCCATAATAGTGAAATTTGATGCTATCTCTGAGTAGACAGTCTCAAAATTGAGTAGAATTCTTGGATAACCTGCTGTTGTCTGAAAATTGCTTCCTGGTACTGGGAAGCTTCCACACACTCCCCTATCACAGTTAAGATGCAGGACACCTATACAGTATGTGTCTGAAGTGCTTAAAACACACACACACACCCACACACACTTTACACACTTTAGATAACTTTGATGGATGCTATCATATGATTGTCATATTTCACTCAACCTTCACCTCACCCTCCCTAACTCTACCCTTGGGGTACCTTCACGCTGCTGAAGCTAAAAACTTAGAACATTTGTCCAACTACTCTTATAGGCTTCTGGATATAATTTCAGATCTCTCAATAAAACACTTCTGTGGGATACAGAAAATGAAAGTGAATAGAGACCTCTTACTAACGCTATTATTTTCCATGTCTATTGATAATAAATATCATACGCCTGGCATATACCTTGTAGAACTCCTAGTTCTGTTACAGTTTCCTAAAAAGTATTGCAATAAACTTAGCTGACCTTAAACTCCAAACTGTCTCCTGTAAAATAGGCAGCAGCTGAAATCTCTGTTCATTTCTTTTAGCCTTATAGATTGTTTGCAGTTTGTTCCACACATGCATAGTTCAGGGTCAGCTTTCGATACAAGCAACCAAACTTTCTTCAGGTCTCTTTGTTCTTATGTTCCAATTACTGTGGTCACCATGAATTCTGCCCTCTGGCTCATCTGATAGTATGCATTTTAGCTGCCTAGCAAGATACCAGTTGTCTATAAAACAGCAGCCCCCTCAGTACTGTTTCTTTTTTCCATGTGTAGACTAACTCTACTTCCTCCTTAAGTTTCTGCCTGCTACAGATTGTTCTTCAAGTACTCCCATCTTTAATGTTTCATTCAGAGTTTAAAATGATCTATGAGGAGGTTGGTTTGATAGGAACTACACTGTCATTACCAAAGGAAGAACACTTACATTTGGTTTATGTTTGAACAGAACTGAAATTCATAGCACTGCCCTGTTCTCATGAGCCTAAAGTAGAGTCTTTTTTCTGGTTCCCCAAGGTTGATGGTTCAAATGTCTCATTCTTGTTTATTCAGAGATGGAATGGTGAGTTGGTGTGTATGCATGTAAGAAAAAGGTAACCAGGAGGGCCCTCCCTGGTGACACAACAGGTTAAAGCTCTCCGCAGTCACAACAGCATGAGCATGAGTTCAATCCCCAACCCGGGAGGTGACCCTGTGCAGTCCATTGCTCCCCTCAGCAGTGCTATTTCAGTAAGCCCACCTGTTCTGGTCCCTACTCTGTCTCTGGTGAATTCTCTCACACACAAACCCACACACTTCTGGCCTGTACCCCAATTATTGTATACATAAATAAATCTTTAAAAAAGAAGATGATCATTGAGATATGAAACTTAAGTTCTTGAACTGTGAATTTTACAGATTAGTAGATTATTTAAGACAAGAGGAGGGAAGGGAATGCAAAGAAAGAAAACAGTTGGACTGAAAGACATAAAAGGAAGAAAGGGAAGGGGGGAAAAGTATCCTTACCAATTTTCTGGCCAATAAAGGCATTTTAAAAACCAACAAAAATATTTTATCAGCTGTCATTTAAATAAAAAAGAGAAGATTAAAAAAGCAAATTATAAAAAAAAAAAAGGAAAATCTTAGCGCTCAACATAAGCCATACTTGGACAACATTCACCAACTTATAATACCTATGAATGAAACTCACTCTCTTTTTCTTTCTTCACAAATCAAAGATAATTGTAAAAGAAAGACAAACACTAGTCCTGGAGCTACATCTGGGCCCAAATAATACTCAAACAAGGTCATTCGGGTAACTGTGCTTCTAGATATAGATGCAGAGCCCAACTTGATCTACCTTAAATGAGAGGCCAAAACCATAGGGAAAAAAAGGTTTAATGTTAAAATTCCCAGAGGTTCTTCTGCTTAGAAAACATACAAACTCTGCCTTATAAAGGGAAGGGTCTGACAGTGTATTAAACAGTAAAAGATAGTTACAAACCATTTATAAGACAGGGGTTAAAATTCAAAGCATATAAATAATTCATACAACTAAAAAAAAAAATATGCAATCTAATGGGAATAAAAAAGGCATAGATTCCAAACAGACATTTCACCAAAGACTACAGATGGCCAATAGACACATGAAAAGAGGTTCCACATCATTTATCAAGGAACACTAATGAAAATCACAATGCGATCTCACTTCACATCAGTTAAAATAGTTACTATCAAAAGGTCAAAAAGTAGTAACTATCAACATAAATGTGAACAGAAAGAAAACCTTGTATACTGCTAGTGGGTTGGTAAACTGGTACAGCCACTATGGAAAATAGTATGGATTTTACTCAAAAATTTAAAAGTAGGGCCTTCCCTGGTGGTGCATTGGGTTAAAGCGCAGCACTATGAAGCTATGGCAGCCACTTCAACATGAGTTTGATCCCCATCCCAGAGGTGACCCACATGGAGCAGTAGACCTCTCCTAACCTGCCCACTGTTCCCCTCAGCAGTGTACTTCATCAGTCAGCCTATTCTGCTCCTTGCTCTGTCTCTGGCGAATCCTCTTACCCCCCCCCCATACACACACACACACCTCTGGCCTGTACCCCAATTCTGTATGTATAAATAAGTATGTTTTTTAAAAAGTAAAACTACCACATGATCCACAAGGGTATATGGATGAAATACTGATTTGAAAAGATATATATGCACTCCCTATGATCATTGAAACCCTACTTATAATAGCCAAGACATAGAAACAACCCAAATGTCCAATGACAGATGAATTGAAAATGAAGACTGACAAATATAAATAATGGGTCCTATCGAGCCATATATAAAAATATGAAATCCTGCCATTTGGGACAAGATGGATGGATCTTGAGGAGATTATGTAAGTAAAATAAAGTCAGAAGGAAGATAAATAGCATAAAGTTTTTCATTTGTATGGACTGTAGAGGAAAAAAAGCAAATGAATTAATAAACCAAAGACAAATCCTCAGACTATGACAACAGAATGGTGGTCAACAGAGAAGGGGGCAAAAGGATACTAACCTTTTGGTAGTGACTACAATTGACCGATGGCAGATGGTGACTAGATATTTGACAGTGGGTCTGGTATACTATAGATAGATAAAGATAGACAGACAGATGCTAAGCTGAGAAACTGTAAACTAAAAACTTGTGTTTTAAACTAAAGTTACCTCAATTGAAAAAATATATATATATATATGAAAGCAAAAAGGATCCCCATGACCTTGGATTTTAGCCTTAAATACATGTAATTAATCCTAAGGTTAAAAAAAAATCAGATCAGAAAGAAAAATCAATGCAACAGAAAATTATTAAAACCAAAAGTTCAGGTTTATACAAGTCAACAATAAATTAGTCATACTATCAAGTAAAACAGACACCAATTACCAATATGAACAATGAGTAATGTGCTATCATTATAGAGACTACAAATATGAAAGAATAAAAAGAATGTTATTAACAGTGTCATACCAATAAATATAACAACTTAAAGGAAACTGCCAAATTCCTGGAAAAACATAAAGCTCACTCAAGAAGAAAACAGAATAAACTGGTACAAATAAAAATAGTTTGAAACCTTCCTATTAAGAAAACTCCAGTTCTAGATGGTTTCGCTGGGAAGTCCAAACATTTGAGGGATATAAATATCAATTCTAAACACTCATTTCCATAAAGGTGAAGAGGAAAGATTACTGTCCTATATATTCTGTAAGACCAGCTAACATGAAAGTCAGACAGAAACATTACCACTAACAGGATTACTGCAAAAAAAGAAAAAAAAAAACAGTAGTATAGCAAAAGTCTAACCATCTATATACACAGTCAAGTGGAGTTTATGCAAGGAAAGCAAAGTGAGTTAAGCTCACTATATTAATAGATTAATATATACAGATGTGTGTGTGTGTATGTGTGTACATAAAAACATTACAACAGATACAGACTAACAACTGATCATGTGAATTTAAAAGCTTTTAGAAGCTGTTACCTGTGAGATATGATTGATGGATGACTCCATTCTACGAAGCTGAGAGGCCTGGATGTCCAGCAATTGGAGTACATTGTTGGCCAATGCATTTATTTGATAAGCAACACTAGCAAGGGATTGGGTTGTGTAGGCTTTGGTCTCTTCTAAAGCTTTTCTCTTATCTGTTGCCTGAAATAAGAAAAAGAACCGTTATTTACTAAATTAACATGCATTAAACATATATATTCTGTATAAAAGTTGTAATTGAAAAACCCAACTGTATCAAAAACTTATCAGACTAATCTGAAGTCTCAGGACATTGGTGAAGTCATGGCAGAAATGTCTATCTGCCAGATGGAAACGATTGCAGTCCATGCACTTAGGATTCACTAGAGGAGTTACCAAGTGCCTACGATAAGAAGTGATATGCAATAATTGGCTTTAAGTTGCTTAAAACCACAACCACCAATTCACCACATTACAAGAAAAGGAAAAAAAATAGTAAAATAATTTGATTCACAATCACAACAAAAAGAATCAAATAACCAGGAATTAACCTGAGGACTTACATGATGAAAGCTACAAGATGTTACTGAAGAACACTAATCATCACATAGAAAATGGAAAGAAATTCCATGTTCATGATGGGAAATCAATATAATTAAAATGACTACGCCAAAAGCCATATATAAAATTAATACAATCCCTATTAAATACCAACAATATTCTGCAAATAAATCAAATACAAAAGTGCCCTCCCTGGTGGTGCAACGGGTTATAGCACAGCACTACAAGTTAGCTGCAGCTGCTTCAGTGCAAGTTTGATCCCCACCCCAGAGGAGATCCACCTCTCCTGACCTGCCCACTGCTCCCCTCAGCAGAATACTTTGTCGATTTGCCTGTTCTGCTCCCCACTCTGTCTCTGGTGAATCCTCTCACCACTCCTGCACTTCTGGCCTGTATCCCAGTTCTGTATGCATAAATAAATAATTTTTTTAAAAATCAAATGCAAAAGAACCTTAAATAGTTAAAGCAATCCTGAGGGAAAAGGGAAGAGAATCTGACTTTGAACTATACTACAAAGCAATAGAAACTAAAACAATACAGTATTGGCACAAAAACAGGAACACACATCAATGAAACAGAACCAAAAGCTCGGGAATAAATCCATATGTATAGCAACACTTAATTTATGATAAAGTAGCCAGGGCAATGTAATGGTTAAAGGAGACTCTTTCCTAACAAAGGGTCTAGGATAACTGGACAAAAATTTAAAAATTTTGTTTTTAACAGAATAGTAAGAAATGGGTAGTTCCTAACATTCTTTAAACTTCATCAGTTATAGTTCTAATTTTTTTCTTCTCTGGAATTCCTCATATGAGTCAACTTCAAAAACAGGAATATGAAAAATAAGAAGGCATTTAAAATATTCAGTCATAAGAACAGGTTACAAATTATGCACCCAACTTATAAAAGAAACATGTATACATACATACAAACAAAAAAGTTCTAAAAGAAACTGTATCAACATATTAATGGTTTATCTCAGAATGCCAAAATAATGGTAGTTTCTAACATTCTTCAAATGTTTCTCTATCCTTACTATTTTTTTCTTTTTGATATTTATTTATTTATGCATGTAAGAAATGGGGTATAGGCCAGAGGAACAAGGGGGTAAAAGTATTCACCAGGGACAGAGTGGGGAACAGAACAGGCACATCCACTAAAATACATGATGAGGGAGGGGAATAGCTACCCCAGGTGGTCAGCTCCCTGACCAGGGATTGATAGCTTAATAGCACTGAGGCTTCAAACCCTACACCACCAGGGAGATCTATTCATTTTCTGTACCCAAAATTTTTAAGGATCATTACTGGAGTTACCAGGAGAAAAAAATAATCTCTACTAATAATTGTTAATGAAATGGAAGATCCTCTTGATACAATCATAATGGGGGTGGGAACACAAAACATATACAACTATACATTTTGTTTGAAATAATAGGTATACAAACCAGAAGAGAGACATGAGCACATAAACAGGCAAATTATGAGTTATTTGTCTTTCTATTATACTAATGTGATTTTACAAAAGTCTTTTAATAATCATACAACATTTTTATTCCAACTGTTTTACAAACCATCCAGCTTGAAAAATAAAGCTAATAATAACATCATCTATAACCCCTCCACATAGGAAGAAATAGAAGTAATTTAACCCTTGATGATATTGAGCTAAAGAACCAATCAAACCTGGTAAAATCCTAATTTAGAGTTTCATCCCTAAGTGAAGTAACCTTACTGTTTAAGCCTAAGTTGGTTGAGTTTTATTAGCTAAAGCCAAGTAAATGCATCATGAATTATTTAACTTCAACATGGGAAAAGAAAAATGTTTGAAAAATAAGAGTTAACAATGTATAGTAATACTCCTCATATAAACAAAAGATTAGGATAACTCTCAAATGAGTAAGGCAGTTTTTTAAACTAGTCCACTAATTTACAGATGAACAGTACTCATTAAAATGTTATTTGAGGGCCCTCCATGGTGGTGCACAGGGTTGGAGCCTGCACTTTCAAGCTAAGCCAAGCCATGGCTGCTTCAGTGCCAGTTTGAGCCCCGCCCTAGAGGTGACCCACATGGCACAACAGAGCTCTCCTGGCTTGCCAGACCTCTCCTGGCTCGCCTACTGCAGTGTACTTCGTCAATCTGCCTGTTCTGCTCCCCACTGTTTCTGGTGAATCCTCTCACCACCCCTGTACCTCTAAACCTGTATCCTAGTTGTGTGCATAAATAAATCCGTTAAAAAAAAAAAAAAGTATTTGAGGTATCAGTCTGGTTTGGTCATCCAACAAAACAATTATATGTTAATATTTATCAGTCTGCTAAAGGGATCCTAATGGTTCTTGAAGAATTTGAACTTCATTCTAAGGCTAGCAGGGCACTATTAAAGAATTTTCAAGAAGAAAAAAAGGGCTACTTTTTTGACTTTAGAAAGATCACTTCTGCTACAGTTTTATAACATGGGCTGGGAAAATGCAGAGAAGACACAAGAATGGGGAGACCTCTGCTCTAATATGTACTCTGTACCACAAAGAAAGGTATCTTTTTTTTTAATATTTATTTATTTATACATACAGAACTGGGGTACAGAGATGCAGGGGTGATGGGAGAATTCACCAGAGACAGAGTGGCAAAAAGAACAGGCAAATGAAGTACACTGCTGAGGGGAGCCGCGGGTGGGATAGGAGAGGTCTGTTGCGCTATATAGGTCACCTCTGGGGCCACGGATCAAACTCTCACTGAAGTGACTGCCACTAGCTTGCAGTGCTTGGTCCTAACCTGCTGTGCCACCAGGGAGGACCAAAGAAAAGTATCTCTATGCTAAATACATCACTTGGACTAATTAACAATGAGGAAAGAGAGAAAAGAGGAATTTGGTGACATTTAATTTGTTCAAACTAGCAATGCTAAGAAGTAACAGAGTCACTATGTCTCTAAGGTCAGTTTTCCAATATCCCAGAATGCCTCCCAGTTTATAATTCTATGAGTGAACAAAGTTCTAATGTGTCAAAGTGAAATTACTAGGTGTTTCCTCTAAGACAAGCCATTCCAAGTCATCATTAACTAATTTGTGTGCCTTGTGAATTGTAATTAACAAAAAGAGTGAGAAAGCAGATTTTCTCAGGATTGCTAAGAATGTTCTGATCTATGAAATACAGCTCTTTATAGCAGTTCTATAAATAAACAAAAAAATTAAACATTTAACACTTTTCTAAGCCATTCCTCATTAAAGTAAAAAGTTCACATCTTTAATTCATACCCAGATAAATGTGATTCTAGTAGGAAATCACTTAAGGAATATAATGCATCATTTTATAAGCTACTAGGTGGGGAGGTATTAATACTGTCACAATCAGCACCACCCTCAATTAATTAACTTGAGAAAAACAAAGGACTTCTGCTTTAAAAAAAAAAAAAAAAGCAAGGTTCTATAAATACCAACAAAAGTATCTTGTCCTATCAATAACTCTGCCTACTTCCTGGTTTATACAAGCTTACAATAAAGTCTCACAAAATTAGCCCTGGCTGGTCTCCATTCTAGCAATTTATCAATCACATTTTCCAAACTAAAAATCAGGACCTCTGATGTACCTATCTGAAACTACCATTACCCTAGTTTCTTAATCTATTTTGTTACAGTATAAGACTTATAAGAGTATACAAATCAATGAAAGTATCTTTATCAAAATTAAGTGAATTTTCTAAATTAGTTATTCCAAAAGAATTGTGAGATAGTCACTTTTTGTAACTATTTCCAAAAATCTGAGATGAGAATAGTCTGTTCACACATCAGTAATAAACTAGAAAAACAATAGAAAGAAAAATATTTATATATCACCACATACTGAATCTAAACTAAGTAATCAATTAGAAATCTAAATGCAAATTAAGGAGCTGTGATAGCATTTGTGTAAGATAGCATTTTGATGTTAATGCTTCTGATCCATGAACAGGGAATGTCCTTTCATTTCTTTGTGTCTTCTTCTATATTTCTTAACAATGTAACTCTAAATTTTTATGGGAAAAAAAGTCATCCAAATAGTCAAATGAAGGGTATCTTCCTCTCCAATGGAATGGATATCCCTCATGGTTTTCTAGCCACAACAATAATTTGTCATGACAAAAATTGCCTTTATGGGAGCTCTCGATACAGAGAGGGGATTGTGAAACCCAGTCAGTCCAAGATTAAAAAGTCATTTTAAGAAGAGAGACCACCTATACAGCAGACTCCATCACCCATCAGTCTTTCAAGTATGGACTTAGAAATAGCTTCACATCAGAATGTTTTCTCTCTCTCTCTCAAAGAAAAGTAATTTGCAAATTATTGATGTTCCATAAGAAAAAGAAAGAAGAACAGAAAGTAAAGAACAATAAGAAATATCCCTAGTATAGGTAAAAGTTTGGACATTCAAATTCATGATGCTGACAGGTGCCCAAATTCAACTCAAAGAGATCTTTTCCAAGACATAATAAAACTGTCAAAAATCAAGAAGAATCTTAATAGAAGCAGGAAAAAGAGGATGACAAGAAGGCGAAAAAGCAGCAGCAACAGCTCATAAAAGGGAATCATAAAGCTATCAGCAAATTTCTCGGCAGAAACGTTGCAGGTCAAGGGAGTGAAATATTAAAAGGGAAAAAAAATACCAACCAAGAATACTTCATTCATCAAAGCTGTCCTTGAGAACTATGGCAGAGATAGACTTTTCCAAATAGGTAAAGGTTGGGGGGGTTGGGGGGTCAGTAATAACAACCAGATCTGCATTATAAGAAATAATGAAGTGCTGGGTCTCCCTGGTGGTTCAAGGGGTTAAGTCTCAGCATTATCAAGCTATCTGCAGCCACCGAAGTACAGTTGATCATGGCCAGGGAGCTACTTCCCCACTTGGGGAAGTAGACCCCTCCTGTCTCAGCTACTCCACTCAGCTGTGTATTTCAGTCAATCTGCCTGTTCCACTCTCTACTCTGATGAATGCTCTCACCACCCCCCACCCCCAACCTCAGGCCTATACCCCAGCTCTTGTATGCATAAATAACAAAATCTTTAAAATAGAAAGAAATAATGAAGTCTTAAAGCTGAAATGTAAAGATGCTAATTAGTAACATGAAACCACTCAGATACACAACACACTGGTAAAGGTTAAGTATAATTCAGTATATATTATAATTCTAAGTTTAATGGCAGTAGTTCAGGTTTATTTTTAACTGAGACTTAATCTCCTCCACAAGCCTCCATTGCATCAGATACAATACAAACTACTTGTATCTCTCAAACATGCCCTGAATGCATGACGTTCCTAACTGCCTATATCTTTGCCTCCCAACCCTCCCTAACACCCCTTAACTCTTTAATCTCATGATTCAACTAAACTCATTCTTCATGAAGGGATGCCTTCTCTGAAACTCCCAACACTGCACTTCACTTAAATTCACTCCAAACATTTACAGACTGATGGAAAGAACATGTTTTAGTGATGGCACAGAAAGTCAGATGGAGCCATTAGGAGCACTACCTGAGTCTGAACCACAGCACACTGAGATTTTGGAAAGCTATAACTTTCTAGGAGTTTATAATTACATCTTCATAACAGAGATGTCTATTATGTTTTATATTCAGAAAAGGAAAATCAATTATTTTATGAATGCTGAGTATTTTTTGTTAATACTTGTCATTTCACAAAACATCATCGGTTGCAAGCTACAAATGATGCCATCCAATAACGTCCCAATACTTTCTTCTTGTGAAGGGCATTTATATATCTTTTTGAGTCTGTAACAGTTGGTATTTCAGGAAGATATTTTATTTGAGACCTTCTACCTGAGATAAAAGGTATTCTTGATATATTTGTTTTCTACTTCTTGAATATAAATAATTAGTGTTGAAGTATCATTTGCTGAGATACCAAATTTCTTCAAAGCCTCTGAAATATTGTTATTTGGGGAAAGGCTGGAAATAATTTCAGTAGATAGAGTTCTTATTTTCATTTTTCCCACTTTGCAAAGGTGAAACTTTATTTGCTGCAATAAGTATCTGAAATGAATCAACAGTCACTGCAGGGATTATTAATAAACCTCTATGGTCACCTCCTCTTCCCTCAACTCTGCAGCATTTTTTATATTTTTAAATAGCAGAAGGGTTACTCTTTGGCTCTCTCCTCTCAGTCCCACCAGGTCAAGCCCACCAAAAAGTTCCTTTCTCAAAAGTGACAGTCCCCAAACCTCTTATAAATCACACAAATCTTAATACAAGTATTTATAAAGAGATTGTAAGGGTATAAAAATGACAATTTATAGTACAGAAGATTATGACAGAACATCAAAAGTGACATCAGGAGAAACTTGCTATATCCAATAGTATATAGCCAGAGACCTTGGAGTCCCTTTCCTCTCTTTCTTCTCCCCACTCTGCCCACACAGCTAACAGTCAAGCCTCATTCCTATTTTCCAACCCACTGCTCTGCCAATCAATTCAATTGTGGAGGAGTAAAAGCTGGAAAGTGTTGGAACCAACTGTGTACTAACGACTGAAAAGAGAAGGTCTATAGATTCACTTCTGTGACTGCAAATTACCTCTGTAGGCGTATTAGCTTTAAGCTGGTGAACAGCAACAGACAAAGTTATCTCTGAGATCTCCCCTTTCCTTAACCACTCTATTATCTTCTTCACCAAGGTTTCCTGATTCTTACTTTCCTGTATCCATTCCTTCCTTTACAATCTTAGCTGAAGCTATCTCATACAAGAATTCCATGTGGATAAATAACAATCCTCACTGGTCATTCCTCATACAGTCTGTCCCTACATTAATCCAACTGGCATTAATGTAACATGGTTTTTCTTTAATGGCCCCACCCTCTGCCTAAAACTGAAAGGATAAAAACCCTGACTAAGAACAGGGAATAAATAAAAGGGAATTTCAAGTTTTGTATTTAATAGAACTATATTATCTGAATCTCTTATAGGAATGCATTGCTTTAGGAAAAAAACAAAACGCTGCTTGAGTGCCCTCCATTGTGGCACAGCAGATTAAAGCACAGTGAAGCTGGCCCAATGGATTAAAGCATAATGAAGCAGCGGCTTCAGTGCAAGTTCGATTCCACATGGTGCAGCAAACCTTTCCTGTCTGGCCACTGCTTCCCTCAGCAGTGTACTTCCCATCAATCTGGCCTGTTCGGCTCCCAGCTGTGTCTCCCAGTGAATCCTCTCACCGCTCCTGCACCTCTGGCCTGTATACCAGTACTGTATGCATAAGTAAATAAATCTTTAAAAAAAAATGCTGCTTGATAATTTTTCTTCCATAAGCAAAATTCTAATGACTGCCAAAACTAGAATCAAAACTTTCAAAAATAACAACCAATTTCTTCTGTACAGAGCATTTCCTCACTTATATATGTGATCAATTTTTTAAACTTAAATGCTTTATAATCCTCCACAAGTCCATGATTTTTTACCTAACAATGTAATATATAAAATAGACATCATAACACTACATCATAGTACCTAACACAGTCTTTCTAAGAGTAGGTGATAAATAACTATTTGCTGAAGACTTATGTTCCTGTTCCCTCTGGTAGAAACACTGTTTTTCCTTCCCTCAAAATTTCTTGGTTAGCATGTAACTCTTCAGATCTCAACTCCAACATTACTTCTTCAATATGATACACTAGGTGAAGGAACTCACTATATACTCTCATGTCAAATTGCACTTCCTAGATAAAACCTACTAATAGTGTTAAGACTTTAAAGGAAGGCGGAAGGAAGATATAAATCCCTTAAGTACAAAAATCCAGTACACACACTGTTAAAAACACAGAAAAAAGTTCTTCTGCTAACTAAATGGGTGACAAACATGTATTCTGTCATAATGTAAAATACATGTTACATATAAGTAAACATACTTCACTTTACTGACCATTTCTTTTAAAACACCTAAGGTTCCAACTTTGACCAATGAAATTTTGCCACTTTTCTCTGACATCTTTATGGTATTCTCTGTTATTCTGAAAGAACTGGCATATCACTAGTATGTCCCACCAATATTCAAAGGAAATATGAATATTAATTATTTGACTACTAATTTTAATGGAAAAGGAAGCTGAAAAAGTAAAAAGGTATTTCAATCTCTCTGAAAGAGAAATAGATTAATCCAAAGTCTTCATGATAGAAATAAAACTATATAAAAAGGAAAAATGCCAGAGAAACAGCTATAACAAAAACACATTTTGTCCTTTTCTCCCACATCAACACAACTATTTTTCTAGATATAAATATATTACTACTGGATAATATCAAGATCTGAATTTTGAATATATTTTTAAGTAAAATAGTCACATAGTTGAATATTCAATAGCAGATTTCTTCATATCTAAATTGGAACACACTCAACTTAGAAATAAATTATTATTACATCACTTTAAAATTAAAGCTACTTCATATGGTTTTATAAAAATCATATCATTTAAATAAGTTCCTACTAATCAGATTTATTCAAACTACTAAGATTTTGGCAAGGGTAAATTTGAAGAAAATAAATATATGAAAATTTTAAAACTATTTCAAAATTAGGGGCCCTCCATAGTGGTGCAACAGGTCAAAGCACAGCACTACAAAGCTAGCTTTCAAGCTCAAGTTTGATCCCTCGTCCAGGGAGGTGACACACATGGCAAAACAGACCTGTCCTGTCTTGCTCACTATTCCCTCAGCAGCGTATTTCAATAGATCCACCTGTTCTGTTTTCCCATTCTGTCTATGATCCTCTCACCCTCTCACACCCCTTCATCCCCCCTTCCTCTGGTCTACAACCCAGCTCTTATATGCATAAAGCAAATCCTAAAAAAAAAAAGACACTTAGGGCCCTCCCTGGTGTCCCAATGGGTTAAAGTGCAGCACTATGAAGCTATCCACAGCCACTGTAGCAGCAGTTCAAGTTCAATCCCTAGCCAGGGAGATGACACAGCAGACCTCCTCTAACCCAACTGTTCCCCTCAGCAGGGTATTTCAGTAGATCCGCCTGTTCTGCTCCCCACTCCGTCTCTGGTGAATCCTCTCACCCCCTGCACCTCAGGCCTGTACCCCAGCTCTTGTATGCATAGATAAATCTTTTTTTAAAAAAAGACATTTAGTCTACTGAAGCAATCATCTTCACCAAAATTTCTCAAAGTGAAGTCTGCAGACCACTGAAATTTCCTAAGTCCCTTTCAGGAGCTTTACAGGGCAAAACTATTTTCAGAATATCGTTTTTTTGTGTGTGTGCGCTCAATGGTGTGCTGAATGGTGCAAAGACATGAGTAAACTACTAGCCTCTTAGCATGAATCAAGGCAGTAACACCAACTGTACTTGTAATCATTGTGTTCTTTACTGTCAAACACACAGGAAAGGAAAAAGCCATTTCATCTAAGTGTTTTGAATGAAGCAGGAAAAAATGTATACTATCAAGTCTTGATTCTTAAGATATCTTTTAACATTCTGTGCGGCTTAAAATGGTAGGGACATATATAGCATTAATTATTATGGTTCACTTTAAGAGAAAAAAAGGACTTATGCAATTTATCCATAAGCTGAGTAAGTAATCTTTCCATGGAACTTCAAAATACGACTTCACTGTTACTCAAAAAAAAGAGTATGCATATTCAGACTGGATTTCTAGCAGGCATTTTTCTAAATGTGAATCAAGTGAGCCTATCACTTCAAGGGGAAAACCATCAATATCTGTTCCAGTAGTCAAATTTCAACTTTCTAACAAAAAATTAAAATTTAACAAAATGTGTATCCATCCCCAAGCCCTTGGAATATTTCAACATTTAAAGGCACTCCCCAGTAATACCTGCAGTTATAGGTGATTCTTTTTCATATACGTCAACATTCAGAAGATATGCATAGTTCAATGAACAAATACCTTTCAAATAACCCATGATACAACTTTTAATGTAAAGGAGTGCGAAATCTTCAATGATTTAGTTTCAGAACACCTACTGCAATCAATCTTTCAGAAACCACGTTCTGGGACCTCCCTAGTGGCCCACGGGATTAAGTCTCAGCACAGAGAAACTAGAGTAGCCACTGCAGCACGAGTTCAACCCCTGGCCAGGGAAGGAGCTGACCCACATGGCACAGCGGATCTCTCCTGCCTCGACCACTGCTCCCCTCAACAGTGTGTTTCAGTCAATCCACCTGTTTTGCTCCCCACTCTGCCTATAGTGACCCCACACCTCAGCTCTTGTATGTATAAATTTTTTTATGATTTATTTATTTATGTATACGCAACTGGGGTACAGGCAAGAGGTACAAGGTTAGTGAGAGGTTTCACCAGAGACAGAGTAGGGAGCAGAATAGGTTGATGGATGAAGTACACTGGTGAGAGGAACAGCCAGAAACAGGAGAGGCCTGCTGCACCATGTGGGTCACCTCCAGGACTGGGATCAAACTCACACTAAAGTGCCTGAGGCTAGCTTGCAGTGCTGCATCCTAACCCACTGCACCACCAGGAAGGACCTAAAAAAATAAACCTTTTTTAAAAAAAACCTTTTTGGGCCCTCCCTGATGGCTCAATGAGTTAAGGCACAGCACAATGAAGCTAACCACAGCGCTTCGGCACCAGTTCCATCCCCAGCCAGAGAGGTGATCCAAATAATGTAGCAGATCTCTCCTGTGTCGCCCACTGCTCCCCTCTGCAGTGCACTTCATCAAGATCTGCCTGTTCTGCTCCCAACATACGCTGGAGAATCCTCTCTCCACCTCCGTACCTCTGACCTGTACCCCATTTCTGTACGCATAAATAAATCTTTTTTAAAAAATTTTTAAAGAATCCACCTTCTGTTTAATTTTGGTGAAGTATCATATCAAAGAAAGATCCACAACTACCTATACAAAGGCAATTAACTTCTCCCTCCCTAACTACTTAACTGTATTAGAAATCAATTTTTCTCACATACTTAATGAAAATAAAATATCACAACAGGCTGAATGCAAAAGTAGGTAAAATAGTCTTCCATTAACCAGTCATTAAAGAAATTTGCAATAATATAAAACAATGACATACTTCTCATTAAACTTTTTGTTTTGGAAAGCTATGGTTGTTTCTCAGTAAATAGGTCGTGTTAACAAAAAGTAAGTCCCAACGATGTCATTTTACATGAATAAATGTTTTAAACTTTTGTTTTAATTTATGAAACAGTAAATACTGGTATGTTTGACACAATGAAGGAAAAGTTATCTGGGGTCCTCTTTTTTTAGTTTTTTTAATTAAAGGTTTTATTTACTCATACAAGAACTGGGGTGAAGGTCGTAAGTGGTGAGAGGATTCACCAGAGACAGAACAGAGCAGAACAGGCAGATCAATGAAGTACACTGCTGAGTGGAGCAGTGCAGGTCAGGAGAGGTCTGCTGCACCATGTGGGTCACCTCTGGGGCTGGGGATCGAACTTGCACTGAAGTGGCTGGGGCTAGCTTGCAGTGCTGCATCCTACCGGTTGCACCACCAGGGAGGTCCCTATAAATAAATCTTTTTTAAAAAATCCTTATTTTTGTTGGCAAAAATCTTATTAAGTATTAAGGTCTAGAAAACTTACAGGGTTTGACTATTACTTCTTCCAAATATCAGACCATAACATCATTAAAATACAATCAACAGGGCCCTCCCTAGTGGCGCAGAGGGTTAAAGCACAGCACTAAGAAGCTAAAGCCACTTCAGCTTGAGTTCGATCCCCACCCCAGAGGTGACCCACATGGTGCAGCAGACCTCTGCTGCCCCACCTGCTGCTCCCCTCAGCAGTGTACTTCATCAGTCTGCCTGTTCTGCTCCCCACTCTGTCTCTGGTGAATCCTCTTACCACTCCTGCACCTCTGGCCTGTACCCCAGTTCTGTATGCACAATAAATAAATCTTTAAAAAAAAATTACAATCAACAGAAAAATAAACAGCACCCCCATTAAAATGTTTAATACTCCAACATTAGCATTTAACTATTATTTTTACTTCACTTTTTTAACCTTACCAGCACCATTTTTACAGATCTTATAGAATTAAAGCTATAGTCTCCTAATGTTTGGTGTTTTGGGTTTTTAAAAAAGATTTACTGACCTAGACATAAGAACAGAAACCATAAAATACCTAGAAGCAAAGATGGGTCAAACACTTCACGACATACACTCAGCGACATCTTTAACGATAGAGCACCCAATGCAACGATACGAAGGCAAAGATAAATAGATGGGACTACATCAAGTTAAAGAGCTTCTGTACAGCAAAAGAGACATTACTAAAAACAAACAGAAAGATCACTAATTGGGAAAACATTTTCTCACACAAAAGTAGCGATAAAGGACTGATCACAAAAATATACACAGAACTGATGAAACTCAACAAAATAAAGTAAACAACCCCATCAAAAAATGGGCAGTAGAGCTAAAAAGACACTTCTCCAAAGAGGAAATGCAGATGGCCAAGAGGCATATGAAAAAATGTTCAACATCACTCGTAATAAGGGAGATGCAAATTAAAACCACAATGAGATACCACCTCACCCCAGTGAGAATGGCACATCTTCAAACAACTAGCAACAACAAATGTTGGCGAGGATGTGGAGGAAAAAGGAACTCTCCTGCACTGCTGGTGGGAATGCAAACTAGTACAACCACTATGGAAAACTGTTTGGAGGTTCCTCAAACTGCTAAACATGGAGCTCCCCTACGACCCAGCAATCCCACTCCTAGGTATCTACCCAAAAGACACAAAAACACTGATTGAAAAAGATACTTGTACCCCCATGTTTATTGCTGCTTTATTTACAATTGGAAAAACATGGAAGCAGCCCAAATGCCCAAAAGTAGATGACTGGATTAGAAAGATGTGGTACATATATACAATGGAATATTACTCAGCAACCAAAAAAGAGAAACACATGTCTTTTGCAGCAACTTGGATGGAGCTGGAAAAGATCATGCTTAGTGAGATAAGCCAGAAAGAGAAAGAAAAATACCGGATGGTTTCACTCATAGCAGGAGTATAATGGACCAGGCGAGAAAATAACAAAAATAATGAACAACCATATACCAGAGACATTCTATGGGGGTGGAGTGGGGAATGGGATCAAAAACGGGGGGGCTGGGGGGAAAGAGAGGGAAATGCACGGGTCTATGGTGGTAGCACAGGGGTGATTTGGTGATGGGAAACCTGCGGGGATTACAATCGAGATGGGGGAAAAAATGTGCAAAATGATGTAAAAATAAACTTTGTAATAAAAAAAATTAAAAAAATAAAAATAAATATTAAAGTTCTCCCTTAAAAAAAAAAAAGATTTACTTATTTATGCATACAGAATTGGAGTACAAGTCAGAGGTGCAGAGGAAGTATGAGGATTTACCAGAGACAGAGTGGGGAGCAAAATAGGCAGATGTTGTAAAATACACAGCTGAGGGGAGCACTGGGTGAGATAGGAGAGATCTGCTCTGCCATGTGGGTTGGCTCCCTGGCTGGGTGGATCCAACTTGTGCTGCAGTGGCTGGCAATAGCTTAACAGCATTGTCTTTAACCCCTGTGCTACCAGGGAGGCCTCTCCAAATGCTTGAATAGACCTCTTGTCCCATTATTAGTGTTCTTCCTTTTTGACTAATACAGTCGTATCTATTACTCATAAAATGTCTAATTTCTAGGACATAATTTCACCAAAGATAATAGTGCTATTTAAATGGCTACACACCACACCCCCAATTGACCAAATTTCCACTATAAGGATTATTAGTAATATTAGTATTATTCTTCAGCAATCAGAACCAACTGGAGAAAATAGGAGCACACAGAGGGAATTAGAAAATTTTCCTTATCCTACAGGAGTATTTCAACAACTTCCAAAAAAAATCCTTTCCCCAAACTTGCTGAAGCACAAACATGTTACAACCAGGGACCTAAAAAGACCAGGACAGGCCCTCCCTGGTGGTGCAGTGGGTTAGGAAGTAGCACTGCAAGCTAGCCGCAGCTACTTCAGTGCAAGTTCAATGCCCAGCCCCGGAGGTGATCTACGTGGCATGCCAACCTCTCCTGACCCGCCCGCTGCTCCCCTCAGCAGTGTACTTCATTGATCTGCCTTTTCTGCTCCCCGCTCTGTCTCTGGTGAATCCTCTCACTGCCCCTGCACCTCTGGCTTATACCCCAGTTCTGTATGCATAAATAAAAAGACCAAGACAGATGTAGGTACCACATGTAAAATTTTTGTCAGTAGGCCCTCCCTGGTTGTCCAATGGTTTAGGACACAGCACTGCAAACTAGCTGCAGCTGCCTCAGTGCAAGTTTGATCCCCGGCCTTGGAGGTGATCCACGTTCACAGCAGACATTTTCCTGTCTCACCCGCTGCTCCCTTCAGCAATGTACTTTATCGATAGATTTGCCAGTTCTGCTGCCCGCTCTGTCTCTGGTGAATCCTCTCACTGCCCCTGCACCTCTGACCTGTGCCCCAGTTCTCTATGCATAAACAAATCTTTTTAAAAAGCTTTTATTAGTATTAGTTACAAAGAATATTCCATATTCTTGAGAGTATTATCAGTAAGAACTGGTCTGACATTCCATCCTAATAAGGACTGTCACGAGACCTAGTATGTAAGACCTAATATGCAAGGTCAAATCTTGCTTAGTCAGTAGAATTAACATACATGTTATGAGAGGGCATGGGTCAATCTAACAATTAACTGAACACCTTTCATAAAATTACCTAAACCCTGTTTGATTTTTCTTTTTATTGAGATACAAATGACATTAAGACATCTGTTTCAGGTTTATGACATAATGGACTCCGTATCTGCATACTACAAAATGATCACCACAATGTCTAGTTAACATCTATCACCAGTTACAACTTTTTTTCCCTTGTGAGAACTTCTAAAATTTACTCTGAAAATTTTAAATATGTAATACAATATTTTTAATTGTAATCACAATTTTAATTATTGAAACACTAACTCATTCAGATTTCCAATTTGCATTACTGAAACTTCAGTGTCATTCCAAGGATTCTATACCACTTCCAATCCATCTGATCTTCTCAATTACTATGACCATCTTTACCTGAATCTAGTTTGTGGAACTATCAAAACTACCCAAAATATTTCAAGGCATTTTGTTCTGTTAATTTAAATTTATTCTACAAATCTTCTTATAACTGCCAGTTGAATCAGAATGAAACAGGAAAGTGATGCAAAGAAAGAAAAAGGATCCACTGAACTCAGTGAAAAACTAGCTTGTGATTCCCATAATAAACCCTTCCACATGCGGGAATAGTTTGTAGGTTACAAAGTTGAAAATTTAACTTCTCTGAATAGATCTTATTTAAATTTTTAATTTTAGATAGATTAAAATATGACTAAGGGTGCCTTTTGGTGGGCATTGTGTGATAACATCATCTGAGGGGGGAGATTCTGTACTTCTATTATACAAATAATAATGTAAACTAAGGGCACTGAACTAAGAAAAAGCTTTCAGCATAAGAAATTAAAATAAAATATGATATGCAAAAAAATTTAAAAAAAAAACACTTCAAGTGTCAAAACGCTGGTCTTTTGGCAACCCAGTTAAGTCCCCAAATTACAAACATCTGGCTTTTATGTTTACAACCTACATCTCAGAAGAAATTGATAAAAAGAAAAAGCTGCTTAGATTCCTAGACATGCTCAACAAGAATCTGAGTTCTAGATGCATTTGTGTCAGGAGAGAGCAGAATTCTAGACTCCTACATATGAAAAGAATATAGCCTGTGGAGTCTATGGAAGTCAGAAATCCCAACTTCCAATTCCTAACTGCATGATCAAAATTCACTTAACTGCTTTGAGCTATGATCTGATAAAAGATAATAGAAGACAACCAGCAAAGTCTATGAGAATAGGTGCTCAATAAATGAAAGCTGTATTACCCTCTTTCCTTTTCTACTACCCTCTTTGCACATTCTTTTCATTCCCTGTGTTGCAATATATACCCTATCTGGTATTCAGATCTTAGGATATGGAACCAGAAAATCTTAGGTTTGATTTCAAACACTACTGAAAATTAGATATGGAATGCTATTACGCTACGTATTTAATATCTCTGAACCTCAGATTACTAATCTGTTAAAGAAGAAAAGGCATCCACTTTTCATAAAAATTAAGTGACAGTTTATCAATTGGGATAAATTGTGCAGTGCCAGAAATGTTACCTACTTATGCCTACTCCGAAGTGTTCTTGCTCAAAAATTACCTTCTCCATGTCAAAAGGACATAATAATCAAATGAGCAAAAAATAAGCCTGGGATGAAGAAAGCAAGCTCAATTAAGTAGCCCACTAATGACATTATCTTTATATTCCCAGTTAGACTGTACATGTTCATTCATATGAAGCTTCTGTTGATAAGAGTTCCAGGCAAAAAAAAAAAAAAAAAACTGAATTAAATTAAAAAATTAAGCTATAATATATGGAAGACTTTTCTGTCCTTAGTCAGCCTAGCAATCTGAATGCTGGGAAATCTGAAGCAGCTTCTACCACTTTTCATTCAGCTACCCTTTCTCCTTCCCATAATAGTTTCCAAAGACAAAGGCAGCAAGGACATTAGATGAGAAGAAAGAGAACTGGTCAGATGAATGAGTAGGTTCAAGCTGAGGAGTGATGTTTTGAAATAAGCCACAGAAAAAAATCAAACTAAAGATGGAAAAAGGTAGATTTCTATGTCTAAATGAATGTGTGGATGTGGGGGGGGGAATGGGACAAAAGCCGTCTACTTTGAATTTTACTTCCCCATAACAAGTTCAAAATCCCTTTCAAGGCAGAATACTCTTTTGAGAAGTTTTGCTATTAGTAATACAATTTAATAAAGTCATTAGGACCCAAAGAGCTAGTAAGTACTCGAGCACTTAACTGCATTATAGTCAAAAAAAACCTGTCAGCTGATACAGCTGAACTAGACTGTAATTCCAAACTCTAGGAAAACTGAATTCTCAAAAATCACCCTGGTAATAATTTAATTCACCTTAGGTATAAAAAATTATCACAAGGGCCTCCCTGATGGCATAAGGGGTTAAGTCTCGGCACTATAAAGCTATCAGCAGCCACTGCAACAAGCCTTTGATCAAACTCCAGCCAGGGAGCTGACCCACATGGCACAGCAGTCCTGTCTCTCCAGCTGCTTCCCCTTAGCAGTGTATTTCAGCAGATCCCCTGTTCTCCTCCCCAGTCTGGCTTTGGTGAATCCTTTCGCCACCACACCCACACACATACACCTCTGGCCTACACCTACCTTCTTATACATAAATAAAATACATCTTTAAAAAAATTATCAAAACACAAGTAGTCACTTACTTTCCCTGAGAAAGTATGTAGAGTGTTGGTTATAACTCAGTAAGATTCACAGACAGAATAGGGGAAAATCTCAAAAGACATTAAATGGTTATTATTTGTATGTGTAGCATCAAAGTTGGCAGCACAGCACAAAGTCAGCTACTCTGTCACCTTCCACAGTCTTCACCATATTCTGTGCCTGTCTGAGCACTGACCCTATCTGTACATCTTCAAAAAGCAGCTAGTCGCTTGCATAATGAAGCCCAAAGTTTAAAGACTACTAGATAAACATTGCTATGTGTGAATTTCATCTACCACTCCCACTCCAAGACCCCCAGGTATGATCAGAATACTCAATGGAATCAAGTTTAGGGCCACCAAAAAAACTGGCCCACTAAAACTGTGGATCTTGGCACCATGGTACTAGCATTTTTAAAGTAAGAGACCACATAAATAGCGCTAGAATTAGGAATATTACTAATGATTAAAAGTGCTTCAAAGGTACATGACTGGGGGAAGAGGGGAAGAAAATGAAAGGGGTCAAGGAGGGAAAAAAACCTTACAGCAACCAACTACCTGAAAAAGAAATAGTCAACAGACAGGTTAAAACATGTTTGCATTTGCCAACACGTAGCAGTTACCACACCATATATTTGTTAGATTTCCCAACAGGTAAAACAAAAAGAAGTCACTTCTTTAAGACTTACTTATCTGTCTACAAACTAATGACTTTTTAGAATGGGGACAATTTAAATTTAACTTCCTGTGCTCTCCCTAACTTTCAAAATCTTTAAAACCTTCAGCAAACTGAGATTCATCTCAATGTAAAGCTTTTCATATTAACTTGAATAAACATTTTTAATATCAATACTCTAATATATATATATATCATTTTTTAAAAGGTTCATATACAAAGTTTGCAGAAACAAATAATACCGTAGATAAGGCAGGCGTTCAACTCAACAAGTTTATCAGTAGAATTCCTAAAGTAAAAGATTGAAAAGAACTGTATGAGATAAATTCTTAGTAGTGCTACTGAAGACACAATGTTACTAATATGGAAATTGAGAAATATTTGAAACATTCCGAAGACAGTATCCCCTTCTAAAAATAACGAGGAAAAGCATTTGCCAACACAGAAACTATTGCTTCTTAAAAATGATAATCACATGGGAGGCATCGCTATAAATACTTCTACACTGCAATACTCTGAACCTCTCACAGCACCTTTTGGCCATGCTTACACTGGCAAGGGAGTTTGCGATGCCATTACAGTGATACAAAGGACTCTGCTACTTTAATTGCTTCTATAGCAAACTGTTGGCTTATGCGGCTAAAGAGGTACAAACCAACTACCACAACATAATTCACTTTCAATTAAAACAAAAACAAGCAAGAATCTGTCATAGATACAGCTCCGAGCATTATCTAATAAATTTACAGTAAACATTTTGCGTTCTAGTTCTGAGACTAAATACGTTCTGTAATCTCGCTGGGTTCGAGTTCTATACAATTACTTAGGTTGGAGAGAAACCTCAGAAAATAAGCAACCGGTGATTACACCATTCTATTTTTAAGTTACTTATGAAGCTAACACTTCAAGAACTTTTGGGTAAGAGAGAGTATTCAAGACAGTTTTTCCAAGTAGCCGAGAACAATTGTTTGATAACAACGATAGCCCAAATAATTTCTACCAACATTATAGTGGGGGCGGAAGTGAAAATGACGGGGGTGGGGGGGGTCCGACGTGAAAATGAACAGGCAGGCAGATTTACAAGCCGTCAATTAAAAGAATTTTAAGATTAACTTCTCTTCTACGCCCTCCCTCACTCCCTACCGCTTCCTCCTCTCCTTGGGGAGGTCTGTGTACTGTGACTCATGACAAATTTTTAAAAAATAAATAAATAAAAGACACACCCTCTGGGTTGAACTGACATAATCGCCCCCACCCCGCTTTTCCTCTCCTCCAGCTGCTCCTCCCAGCGCCTCGTCCCTGCCCTTTCCTCCGCCAGTCCTAGACCCTTCTCCGGGTGGAGAAGCCGCGGGGCGGCAGCCGCGTCCCCCGGACAGCAGCCCGACCAACGGAAGGCTGCAGGGGGGCAGTGCGACCCGGGGGGCCGAGCCCGCAGGGGGGTGGGCGGCAGGGGGGCGCCGGCGGCGGCGGGCTCCCGGTTCACTCGCCCATTTTCTCTCTCATTCCACGGTTTCAACCCCCACAGCCACTTCCTGTATCGCAGCCCCACTCCCTCAGCCCCGCCACTGATCTCTGCCCGCGAGGGCTGGGGCTGGGGTTGGAGCTGCGGACTGAGGCAGCCGCCGAGGTTAGGGCAGTTCCCCACCCCGCCCAGTGGGCTGGTCACTCGCGCGGCGGCGGCGGGTTCTCGGCCCCGGCGAGCACCGCCCGCCC